>NC_133336.1:170061219-170271219 GCF_042186555.1 Aquarana catesbeiana | reverse complement strand
TTTAGTATCATACTCTATTATCAGCCATTAAATAGTTTTTCCTAAAACCTCGTTAAGGTATCCCAGACCCCAGATATTTACTCTACCCTGGAAAGCATGAGATAAAAAAAAAACATTGATTTCTGCTTTCCAGAAAAGGAAGGCAGTGTTTACATCTGCCAGAACCGGAAGTGACGCCATGATATCACTTCCGGCCTCCCAGGACCAAAGATATGGCACAGTCAGCTCTATAGTAACCTGGCACCACCGCCAGATCAGATACCGGGCTCCCCGATCACACAGGAGAGCCTGGAGAGGCGCCTGTGGGCTACTGTAGAGGGGGGGACATAGCTGCAGGCATCATCCCAATATAACAGATAAAAGACAAGGACCTTCCTGAACTTTTATGGCTATCCACACATGGTGGTTATGGGTGGTTACACACAGGGACAATCTGATCTTGCTGCAATGAGCAATCAGATCCTCATATGAGCTTCCGGACACCCGATATGACCACTCACTATTTATTAGGCTAAGTTCACACTAGTATTAAAAGCAGCATTTTGAGGGACCATTTGAGTCTGGTATTAATCTTGAAGGGGAACCCCACAGCAACATTTTTTTTTTAAATGTCATGGGGTCCCCCCTAAAATCCATACCACACCCTGATCCGAGCATACAGCCCAGCAGGTCAGGAAAGGAGGGGACGAGCGAGTGCTCCCCCGACCATACCAGGCCACATGCTCTCAGCATGGGGGGTGGGTGCTCTGCGCCCCCCCACCCCAAAGCATCTTGTCCCCATGTTGATGGTGACAAGGGTCTCATACCGACAACCCTGGCCAGTGGTTGTGGGGGTCTGCGGGCGGGGCTTATTGGAATTTGGAAGTCCCCTTTAACAAGGGGGCACCCAGATCCTGCCCCCATGTGAATGAGTATGGGGTACATTGTACCCCTACCCATGCACCCAAACAAATAGAAGTGTAGTGTTACAAAAAACATGGTTTTTGACAAGTCCTGTTTCTCTGGTCTTCTCCTTCTTCTGATGTCTTCTCCTCTGGTCTTCTCCCTCCGCTATCTTCTCCCTCTGGTGATGTCTTCTCTCTCTGCCAATGTCATTGCGTCTTCTTCTGCCACCGCCACCAACTGGCTGAAAAGAAAAAAATCCAGTACTGCGCCAACAATGGCTCCCACTGTTATGCCAGCTAAGCTGTCTGCCAGTTCTTTTATACCTATGGGGCATGGCCATCTGGTGACATCACCCAGAGACCCCGCCTTCTTACGACGTCTCCGTCCCGAGCTGGGGGGACCCCATGCCATTTTTTCTTTATCAGCATTTTCTTTTTCTTTCAGTTTGTCAGTGGGAAAGCCTGCTTACAGCAGATGACTAAGGTTGTTAAGGACACGGTGGCTGGCTTCCCAGCCCGCTCCTTAATAACAAGCTATTGTAGTTGTTTGTGGTGCAGTTTTAATAAGCCAAAAGTGCTCGTCAACCGCATCGCAAATGTACATAGGGCGTTTGGGGGGGAGAGTTTTTAATGCTCATTAAAAGCTTATCAGGCACACCTATTAACATGCATTGATGTACAAGCGTTTGATAAGCATCAGTATTTTGAGCATTTGTGAATGAGTCCTTAGAGTGTTCAGTGGTATTATGTGATCATCCTGTGTATGGAGATATCACCGTCTCTACACATGGATGACAATATTGGGGTGTCTACTTCATTATAACATTTTTCCTATAAAATTCTATTGACTGGAGTTTTATAGAGTGATCTAATATAAATTATTACAGTAAACAGAAATTAGTTCCCTCCATGTAGAGAATAGTTACATTCATTCCTGCGGGAGAAATTAGTTTTCTTCTGGTAACATTCTTCTCTTCTTTTAAAGATTGTATAATAATCACCTGACAAACAGTTCCTGCCTCCACCTGGCATCTGGAATAAGAAATAACCAGACACTGATGACGCTGGACCTGTCTAATAACGGTGTGAAGGGTCCTCATTTCAGGGATCTGATGGAAGCTCTGACAACAAGCCAGATAGAGAAATTACAGTGAGTATAACAGGACTGACGGAGACAATAATTTTCTGGGACAGTTTTCTATCTGAACCACATAAATAATATATGAATATCATACTGTAATCAAAATGCATCTTTATTTTTTAATGTGTTTTTGATGCTTCAGTGATGCTTTAGTAATGCTTCCGTGATTCTACTGTGATGCTTTCATGCTTTATTGAAGCTTGGCAAATGCCCTGTGTGTGTTGATTTTCTATTCTTATTTTAAAGGGGCCCAGTAGAACCCGAGCTCATTAGTACCCTCACTCAGCAGATCTCCAACTCATTAGCATTCCTGTTCAGCCAATCTGCAGCTTATCAATATCTTTGTTCAGCAGATCCCCTGCTTATTAGTACCCTCGTTCAGCAGATCCCCTGCTAAGTAATACCCCCAGCTCTGCTGATGCCCCACTCAGTAGTATCCCAGCTTTGCTGATCCTCCTATTAGTTGTAACTCCCAGCTCTGCTGATCCCTGGCTCAGCAGCAACCCCTAGCTCTGCTGATCCCCCAAGCAGTAGTAACCCCCAGCTCTGCTGATCCCCCACTCACTATTAACCCCCACCTCTGCTGATCATCTGTTTTTCTGATCCTCCTCTCTGGTCCCCACTCACTTCCTGCTATATTGCTCCCATGATGCACACCACGTGTCACATCTGCTAGTTTCTCCTGCTCTAGTCCCCCAGCTCTGCTGACCATCTGCCATTCAGTCCTCTCTCTCCAGTCCCATTCACCTTATGCTATAGTGTTCCCATGTTGCACACCACGTGTGCCTTCTGCTAGTTACTCTGCCCCTCCTTCTGCTCCACGCTGCACACCAGACGTGACATCTGCACCAGACACTTCCAGAATATACTGTATACACATGAACCGGAAATGACCGCTGATGACAATTTTGTTTTGGGGGGGGGCGGGGCTTAATGTTGATATAAACTTGAATTGCTTCACTGTACATTTTTAGCTGGGGTCTCCTTTAAGTATCCACATTGGAGTTACACTATATTACCAAATGTGTTGGCCGACCTGCCTTTAAACACACATGAACTTTAATGGCATCCCAGTCTTAGTTCATAGGGTTTAATATTGAGTTGGCCTAGCCTTTGCTGCTATAATAGCTTCAACTCTTATGGGAAGCCTGTCCACAAGGTTTAGGAGTGTGTCTATGGAAATGTTTGACCATTCTTCCAGAAATGCATTTGTGAGGTCAGGCACTGATGTAGATGAGAAGGCCTTGCTCGCAGTCTCTGCTTTAATTCATCCAAAAGGTGTTCTATCAGGTTGAGGTCAGAACTCTGTGCAGGCCAGTTAAGTTCCTCCACCCCAAACTCGCTCATCCATGTCTTTATGGACCTTGCTTTGTTCATTGGTCCAAAACATTTGGTGGAGTGTATGTTACACAGATTAAGCAATAGTATAGTCTCCTCCCCCATTTCTAGAATATAACCACTTCACTGAATAAGCAATAGGGAAGTTTTTTTTCCATATATTTTTTCATATTTTTATTTTTTATTTATTCTTCTATTATATACAGTATATATATTTTTCATATATATGCATTTTTCATATTTTGCATTTATTCAGTGTGGAGCCCCCTTTAGAATTTTTTTAGAGACATCCATGTAAGGTCGGGTTCCCCTTTAGGATAGATTGATTGTGAGGAAAATCAGGAGGAGCCCATTATAATGAGCACTAACATCATAGCTTAGAATTGGCTACCATACGTAGAGATCCAATGAAGGGTTAATAAGGTACAAAGTATAAATAAGACAGAGATAACTATTATGGCTGCCGCTCCTGTTGACGTCATTGTGATGAAACACGTTGGGCGGGGCTTACTGATGTCACTTCTGTCCTCCATTTTCTGTTCTGTGGAATGCAGCTAGTTGCATTTGAGCTTATGTATAGCGAGCAATACATAAAGTATGTGAGTAGGATTTTAATGTTTTTATTATCTTTAAATAAACCAGGCAAAATACTTGATAGCGTAATTCCGTTTATGTTCCCCTAACGTGCATGCATTAAGGAATCACCTAGAGGAGCACTATTAGTGGAGGCAACCAAAATGGAGGTTGTGGACATATGAAAAGCGAGCATAACATCTTAAGCCTGTGAAATACAGTGGAGATAATCAGAGCAAACGGCTGTGGATATATGCAAAACAAGCATAACTGGTGAGTGTGTAAGTAAAAGAGGGGAACACTGAGTGTTGACCTGCACATAAAAAACTTGAGCACTTTTCCAAAGCACAGCAGATTGAGTTTAGTGATGGGCTAGATGTTCAAGTTCAACTCGGGCATGGGGTGTTCGTGTGTTCGCCGAACACACGAACAAAGGGGGCGCTTGGCGGGAAGATCCCTCGCTGCCAAGTGCCCCATAATGCACTTAGATCTTGCAGTGCATTGATTGCTGATGATTGGCCAAAGCATGCACCTGACCTGTATGCTTTGGCCAATCACAGCACAATGTACTGTAAGAGCCATGATTGGCCAAAGGCATGGTGCCTTTGGCCAATCATGGCTCAGGGGCTAAGTCTTGTGTAGTGTGTTAGTGAAGATTAGGCAGGTTAGTTGGTAGATGGTGCGTTTAGTCAGTTTAGTGCAGTCAGTGTAGTTTTGTGTGAATAACACAGTGTAGTGTAGTGTGAATAACACAGTGTAGTGGTGCCACTTAAAGAGGAGTTCCCATTTTTTTTTAAAAATTAGAAGTCAGCAGCTACAAATACTGCAGCTGCTGACTTTTAATAATCGGACACTTACCTGTTCCATGGTCCAGCGATGCGGGGGGTAGAAGACCCACTTGTCTCCCCCTCTGTTCGGCGGTGCTGGCATTGCAATTGTGGGCGTCCGGCTGTGGCTTCACAGCCAGGCACCCACTGTGCATGCGCGAGCGGCGCCGCGCGCCTTGATTGGCAGCTCAGTTATCTGGGACCTGTAATGTGTCCCAGATGATTGACAAGAGGGAGGGGGTAGAGCTAAGCCCTTCCTGTGCCGAGGGGAAGTGATGTCACCAGCCCAGGCACTGAAGGAGGCAGACTACGAGGGACCCCCTAGCAACAGCCATTTAGAGGTGAGTAAAAAAAAATTTTCCAAATTTTTTTTTTTTAGGCTCATTCATGCATTTATTTTTTTTTGGGTGGAACATCTAAGTGTTGGTGTGTACAACACTTCTGTGTCACCACCGATCCCATTTTTTGTTTTTACTGATAAACCTTCTGTTGTTGCATTATTAGTACTCCCCCTTCTGTGTCACAGGTGTTATTCCTTCTGCATCAGCACAGCTGTGTTTTTTTTTTTAATTGGCATATTTTTTGTTTGGGCATAATTGCTGTCCCCCTTCTGCGTTACAGGTGTTCCTCTTCCTACGTTAGCAGTGGTTCCCTTTTTTTGGAGGCTTTTTTTAAAAAAAATTCTAACAGCCAAAAAAAAAAATTGCTGTTCCTTCTTCTAAGTCGCAGGTTGTCTTCTTTCTGCGTCACCACTGTTTTGCTATATAAGCTATAATAAAACAGTTTATTGAGCAAACATAAAAGTGCCATATTCCCATCCCACACTCTATAATAAAAAGTTATAAAAATCTCCGCAAAAAATCCCCATCATGTCCAAAAGGCTAAAAAGGAGAGGCAGACACTCACAGGCCACTAAAAGATGGCAAGCAGCCTCATTGTCCACAGCGAAAAGTGGTGGTGGTGGACATAGTGCATCCTCTGAAGGTGGGGCATACCTGTCCTTTTTTTCCTGTGCCGTGTTATTGAGCCACAACATGCAGAAGAGTTGGTGGAGTGGATAACTAAACCGTCCTCATCTTTTGTCACCCAGGCTCATACTAGTTTGCTTTCCACTGCAGCTGCCAAAGTGGCCTATTCCACCGGCTCCTTGTCCACAGCTACTCCTTCCATAGCCCCACCATAATGCACGGGGGAGTCACCTGAATTATTTTATCATAGTGTCAGTTACATACTGCTGGGGAATGCATAGAAATTTGAATGTTCCGATCTTGGTTCCCAGGTTGAGGAAGGGAGTAATGTGAGCCTAGAGGTGGGGTTCCAATGACGGACAGGAAACTAGCAGTCATGTTCCCCCAGCTGCAGCATACTGCCAAGTTTTCTCCAGTGATGAGCAGGGATAAGCCAAATACCCCCCTGATCAGATCGCACCATAACATGCGAACGGGCAAAAAATTTGTTCGAACATGCGAATACCGTGAAAGTCTATGGGACTCGAACATGAATAATCAAAAGTGCTAATTTTAAAGGCTTATATGCAAGTTATTGTCATAAAAAGTGTTTGGGGTCCTGCCCCAGGGGACATGGATCAATGCAAAAAAAGTTTTGAAATAGCCATTTATTCAGGAGCAGTGATTTTAATAATGCTTAAAGTGAAATAATAAATATGAAATATTCTTTTAAATATTGTGCCTGGGGGGTGTCCTTAGTATGCCTGTAAAGTAGTGCATTTTTCCCGTGTTTAGAACAGTACCACAGCAAAATGACATTTCTAAAGATAAAAAATGTCATTTAAAACTGATCGCGGTTGTAATGTATTGTCGGAACCTGGCAATATAGAAAAAAAGTTTTAAAAAACGTCAGTTTTTTCGGGAGCAGTGATTTTAATAATGCTTAAAGTGAAACAATAAAAGTGTAATATTCCTTTAAATTTTGTACCTGGGGGGTTTCTATAGTATGCCTGTAAAGGGGCGCATGTTTCCCGTGTTTAGAACAGTCTGACAGCAAAACGACATTTCAAAGGAAAAAAAGTCATTTAAAAGTACTCGCGGCTATATGAATTGTCGGTCCGACAATACACATAAAAGTTCATTGATAAAAACGGCATGGGATTTACCCACAGGGGAATCCCGAACCAAAATTTAAAAAAAAAATGGCGTGAGGTCCCCTCAAAAATCCATACCAAACCCCTATCTGAGCACGCAACCTGGCAGGCCGCAGGAAAAGAGGGGGGACGAGAGATCGACACCCCTCCTGAACTGTACCAGGCCACATGCCCTCAACATTGGGAGGGTGCTTTGGGGTCCCCCCAAAGCACCTTGTCCCCATGTTGATGAGGACAAGGGCCTCATCCCCACAATCCTTGCCCGGTGGTCGTGGGGGTCTGTGGGTGGGGGGCTTATCGAAAACTGGAAGCCCCCTTTAACAAGGGGACCCCCAGATCCCAGCCCCCCCATGTGAAATGGTAAGGGGGTACAAAAGTACCCCTACCATTTCACAAAAAAAGTGTCAAAAATGTTAAAAATGACAAGAGACAGTTTTTGACAATTCCTTTATTTAAATGCTTCTTCTTTCCATCTTCTTTCTTCTATCTTCTTTCTTCTATCTTCTTTCTTCTATCTTCTATCTTCCTTCGGTTTCTTCTTCCATCTTCTTCTTCTTCTTCCTCCGATCCTCTGCTTCTTGCTCCGGTGTTCTCATCCGGCATCTTCCACAGTGGGAGGCTCCCACTGTGTGACGCTTCTTGTCTTCTGACGGTTCTTAAATAATGGAGGGCGGGGCAACCCAGTGACCCCGGCCCCTCTGACGTACGGGGACTTCCCTGTCCGCCCCCTCTGACGCCACAGGGAAAGCCTTGGGGAAGTCGCCGTGCGTCAGAGGGGGGGCAGGGTCACCGGGTGGCCCCACCCTCCATTATTTAAGAACCATCAGAAGACGAGAAGCGCCACACAGCGGGAGCCTCCCATCATGGATGCGGAGCGGCCTGAGAAAGAAGAAGGGAAGAAGATGCCGCGGAGGAAGATGCCGGACGAGAAGACCGGAGCAAGAAGCAGAGGATCGGAGGAAGAAGAAGAAGATAGAGGAAGAAACTGAAGGAAGATAGACGATAGAAGAAAGAAGATAGAAGAAAGAAGATGGAAAGAAGAAGCATTTAAATAAAGGAATTGTCAAAAACTGTCTCTTGTCATTTTTAACATTTTTGACACTTTTTTTGTGAAATGGTAGGGGTAGTACCCCCTTACCATTTCACACAGGGGGTGGGCTGGAATCTGGGGGTCCCCTTGTTAAAGGGGGCTTCCAGATTCCGATAAGCCCCCCGCCCGCAGACCCCCACAACCCCCGGGCAAGGGTTGTGGGGATGAGGCCCTTGTCCTCATCAACATGGGGACAAGGTGCTTTTGGGGGGACCTGCCAGCTTGCGTGCTCGGATAAGGGTCTGGTATGGATTTTAAGGGGGACCCACGCCATTTTTTTTTACATTTTGGCATGGGGTTCCCCTTAAAATCCATACCAGACCTGAAGCTCATCCCTAGTGATGAGAAGAGGGGATGATGAGGTCACTGACTTTGCTTGGGTGCCTGAGAGAACGGAGGAGGAAAGTGAGGAGGAGGCACAACTCCAATGAGGCAGGATGTCCTCCAGGGGTCGGTTTAAGGGCAGCCACCCTATTGATTTACACCACAGAGCTCCACAGGTGTAGGGGGCTGCTGACTCCCCGCTGACTTCCACAAGTTCATTAGTGTGGTCTTTTTTCAACACATGTGTAGCAGACTGTAGCGTTGCTCTTTGCAATCTCTGTCTGAAGTGGAGCAAGCATGGCCAGAACACCAGCTGCTTGGGCACCACATGCTTGACAAGACAAATGATGACCTGCCATGCAGTCTATTGGCAACAGCACTTGAAAGACCAACATCATAAAAATATACAGACTACCCCTTACTCCTCATCTGGGATCTCTACCCCTACTATACCTCAAGTCTTCTCAAAAACCTCCACTGAGAAGAATGATGGTATAGCAATGGGTGCCACAGGTACTTGCGCCCAATCTGCTAGCAGTACACCACCTATTGATTTTTCCAGGCAAATTTCGCTACCCCAGTTGCTGAACCGTAAAAAAAGAAATTCCACCCCAGCCATCCACATGCACAACGTTAGGGATGAGCCGAACACCATCCCAGTTCGGTTCTTTTCACATAATTAACTTTATCCTCTTTGTAATACACTTGTGTTGTACACAACCCTCACAAATTTATACACAATTTCTTTCATGTGCAATATGCCCGTGATGTACACTATCTTCACAATTTTATAACCACTCTTCCCTATTGTTGGGTTTGTGGTTCCCCTTACATCATTTCCCCTTTTATGTACATATATTGGTGTGTACATTGGTTCACCCCATATGCCATTTTACTTTATTTATGATTCACCCATTTGTACACATTCATTCATTTTGTGGTTAGATTTATTTGTTTTGTTGTTGCTAATCAACAGTCCCTACAGGACCTTTTTTTTCCATTAATAATCTTTGTTGTGCATATTGCCCTCCAGACACCATTCTGTTTGGCTTCGCCCAATAAAGGACATTCTTTTTTAGCGCCACACTTATTTTTATTTTTATTTTACCATCCCAGTTCGGTTCGCACCAGAACATGCGAACAGGCAAAAAATGTGTACGTACAAGCGAACACTGTTAAAGTCTATAGGACACGAACATGAAAAAGCAAAAGTGCTTATTTTAAAGGCTTATATGCTAGTTATTGTCATGAAATGTGTGTTGGAACCTGGGTCCTGCCCCAGGGGACATGTATCAATGCAAAAAAAAGTTTTAACCACTTCAGCCCGGAAGGTTTTACCCACTTCCTGACCAGAGCAATTTTTACAATTTGGCACTGCGTCACTTTAACTGCTAATTGCGCGGTCATGCAATGTTGTACCCAAACGAAATTTGCATCCTTTTCTTCCCACAATTAGAGCTTTCTTTTGATCATATTTGATCAACTCTGCGGTTTTTATTTTTTGTGCTATAAACTGAAAAAGACCGAAAATTTTGATAAAAAAATTATATTTTCAACTTTTTGTTATAAAAAAATCCAATAAACTCAATTTTAGTCATACATTTAGGCCAAAATATATTCAGCCACATGTCTTTGGTAAACAAAAAGTCAATAAGCGTATATTTATTGGTTTGCGCAAAAGTTATAGCGTCAAACTAGGGTACATTTTCTGGAATTTACACAGCTTTTAGTTTATGACTGCCTATCTAATTTCTTGAGGTGCTAAAATGGCAGGGCAGTACAAACCCCCCCCAAATGACCCCATTTTGGGAAGTAGACACCCCAAGGAAATTGCTGAGAGGCATGTTGAGCCCATTGAATATTTTATTTTTTTGTCCCAAGTTATTGAATAATGACAACAACAAAAAAAAAAAATTTACAAAAAGTTGTCACTAAATGATATATTGCTCACACATGCCATGGTTTTTGTGGAATTGCACCCCAACATACATTTTGCTGCTTCTCCTGAGTACGGAGATACCACATGTGTGGGACTTTTTGGGAGCCTAGCCTCGTACGGGGTCCTCGAAAACCAATCACCGCCTTCAGGATTTCTAAGGGCGTAAATTTTTGATTTCACTCCTCACTATCTATCACAGTTTTGAAGGCCATAAAATGCTAAGATGGCACAAAACCCCACCAAATGAACCCATTTTGGAAAGTAGACACCCCAAGCTATTTTCTGAGAGGCATGTCGAGTCCATGGAATATTTTATATGTGACAAAAAGTGAGGTCTGCAAAATACTCACCATACCTCTCAGCAAGTAGCTTGGGGTGTCTACTTTCCAAAATGGAGTCATTTGGGGGGGGGGGGGGGGGGTTGTGGCCATCTGGGCATTCCATGGCCTCTGAAACTGGGATAGGCAGTGAGGAGTGAAATAAAAAATTTACACCCTTAGAAACCCTAAAGGTGGTGCTTGGTTTTCGGGTCCCGTACGCAGCTAGGCTCCTAAAAAGTCTCATACATGTGGTATCCCTGTACTCAGGAGAAGCAACAGAATATATTTTGGGGTGTACTTTCACATATGCCCATGGCATGTTTGAGCAATATATCATTTAGTGACAACTTTGTGCAAAAGAAAAAAAAATTCCCGCAACTTGTGTCACAATATAAAATATTCCATGGACTCGACATGCCTCTCAGCAAATAGCTTGGGGTGTCTACTTTCCAAAATGGGGTCATTTGGGGGGTTTTGAACTGTCCTGGCATTTTATGCACAACATTTAGAAGCCTATGTCACACATCACCCACTCTTCTAACCACTTGAAGACAAAGCCCTTTCTGACACTTTTTGTTTACATGAAAAAATGTTTTTTTTTGCAAGAAAATTACTTTGAACTCCCAAACATTATATATTTTTTTAAAGCAAAGGCCCTACAGATTAAAATGGTAGGTGTTTAATTTTTTTTTTCACACAGTATTTGCCAGCGATTTTTCAAACGCATTTTTTTGGGAAAAAACACACTTTTTTAATTTTAATTTTATATTGCCCAAACTTTTGATGAAATAAAAAAGATGATCTTATGCCGAGTACATGGATACCAAACACGACATGCTTTAAAATTGCACACAAACGTGCAGTGGCGACAAACTACATACATTTTAAAAAGCCTTTAAAAGCCTTTACAGGTTACCACTTTAGATTTACAGAGGAGGTCTACTGCTAAAATTACTTTCTTCGATCGGACCTTCGCGGTGATACCTCACATGCATGGTGCAATTGCTGTTTACATTTGACGCCAGACCAACGCTTGCGTTCGCCTTTGCGTAAGAGCAGGGGGGACAGGGGTGCTTTTTTTTTTTTTTTTCTTCATTATTTTTTTTGCTTTTGTATCTTATTTTCTTATTTTTAAACTGTTCCTTTCATTTTTTTTATCATTTTTATTGTTATCTCAGGGGATGTAAATATCCCCTATGATAGCAACAGGTAGTGACAGGTACTCTTTTTTGAAAAAAATTGGGGTCCTAGATCTCTCCTCTGTCCTCAAAGCATCTGACCACACCAAGATCGGTGTGATAAAATGCTTTCCCAATTTCCCAATGGCGCTGTTTACATCCGGCGAAATCTAAGTCATGAAATACTTGTAGCTTCTGGTTTCTTAGGCCATAGAGATAATGGGAGCCATTCTGGTCTCTGATCAGCTCTATGGTCAGCTGACTGAATCACCGGCTGCATTCTCGGGTTCCCTGTTGGGACAGGAGAGCCAGAGAAAACCATGGAAGACAGCGGGAGGGGGGCATTCCCTCCCACTGCTTGTAAAAGCAGTCTAGAGGCTAATTAGCCGCTAGGATTGCTTTTACATGAAAGCCGACCACTGGCTAAAAAGAATGATACCAAGATGATACCTAAACCTGCAGGCATCATTCTGGTATAACAACTCAAAGTCCAGCAACATACCAGTACGTTGCTGGTCCTTGTTGGGCATATATTGTAATTTTTTTTCATGCAGCCTGTGGGCTGAACGAAAAAAAGAGATTGATCGGTGGGTATGCCCACCATTAGAATACCTGCCTTCATCCACCCACTTCTAATGATTGGCCCATTTCCTTGCTGTGCGCAGATGCTAAGATTCTCGCAAAGACGCTTGCTATTAGACTTAAGAAAATAATTTTAAAATTAGTCCACACAGACCAAACGGGTTTTATTCCCCAGAGGTCACTTAGTAGGAATATCAGGAGGCTGTTTTTAAACTTGCAAATACCCATAGAGAACACGGGGTCAAGGGCGGTCATGATGTTGGATGTGGTAAAGGCATTCGACAGCCTGGAATGGGGGTTTATGAGGCGTGTCTTGAAGGAGTTTGGCTTCGGTCCATCCTTTAGGAAGTGGGTTGAAATTTTATACAACGACCCTAGCGCTAAAGTTAAGGTCAATAATACCCTTTCAGCTGGATTCCGATTGGAAAGAGGCACAAGGCAGGGGTGTCCTCTGTCACCCTTGATTTTTGCCCTGGCCATGGAACCAGTGGCCGCAGCAGTGAGGCAAAGTCAGCTTATGGAGGGGTTCCGGAGAAGAGGTAGAGAGGAGAAAATCGCACTATATGCGGACGATGTCCTCATATTTCTAGGAGATACGGAGCGCTCACTTGGGCAGGTGATAGACATATTCACGAGTTTTGGAAAGCTATCTGGTCTCACCATAAATTGGGAAAAATCAATGCTATTACCGGTAGACCCTATTAGGAAAAATTCCTATTTGGAGAGTATACAAATAGAAATAGTGGAGATAGTAAAATACTTAGGTATTTATATAACAAAGGACCCAGGTAATTATATTAATCATAACTTGATCCCCCTGTTGACAAAGTTTAAAAATAAAGTCAATATATGGAGGAGGCTTCCCTTATCAGTTGCTGGACGATGCAATTTGGTCAAAATGCTGTGGTTGCCCCAGTTATTGTTCATATTGCAGAATTCACCAATATGGATTTATAAGAAATGGTTTAAAAAAATAGACACAATATTAAGAGATCTTATATGGAAAGGGGGACAATCAAGGATTAGCTTACAAACCTTGCAATTATCAACTCAAGCGGGGGGTATGGCAGTCCCACATCCCCAACTCTATTTTTTAGCAGCTCAGTTACAGCATATAGGGTCAGGGGATGAAAATAATGAGGGTATAATGACCATGGGAGCGCCACATGAAACATTTATGGAGGTGCTGGAGGCAAATTCTTTTGTCTCTAGACCCCCCACAGTTAAATTAATAATAAAAGTTTGGAAATCCATTAAAGTGCTGGAAGGCGTGGAAGGAAAGGCTAGGTACACTCCCCTTTGGGATAATAAGTATTTACAAGAATTAAAACCAATGGGAAAAATAAAGTCTTGGGAAACAAAAGGAATAGTAAAGTTGGCCCAACTGTATAATGGTAGCACACTCAAAACATTCATTTCACTAAAGGAGGAATTTGATATTCCGAATCATACGTATTATAACTATCTACAAATAAGGCATGCCCTAAAGGCTCAATTTGGGGAACAAGGTCCGAGGTGGAGCCTCTCCCCTATCCTTTGCAGAATGGGTAGTGCGGATGGACACAAAGGTTCCATAGCAGAAATGTATCCATTGTTATGCAGAGGTGGGATGGAGAGTCCAGAAAAGCTCAAGTGTAGAAGCAAATGGGAAAGAGACATGGGCAACATATCGGATGAACAGTGGAGAAAGATGTTGGAGGGAGGACATCAGGTCTCGGTATCACCCGCGCAGAAGTTCTCACACCTAATGCTCCTTCACAGGGCATACTACACACCAAAGAGACTGTTTGAATTTGGGCGACGGGCGGATGCAAATTGTCCAAGATGCCAGAATACGGGGGACCTGATCCATATGATATGGAAATGCCCAAAATTACATCGGTACTGGACAGAAATATTAGAACTTATAAATAAGATCTTTAAAGTAGGACTGAAAATGGATCCAAAGTTATGTGTATTGGGAGTTGGGGAATGCCAAGGGAGAGGAAATAATATAAACAAAGCAGTGGTGAGATGCCTATTTCAGGCAAGGAAATTGATAGCCCTGAGGTGGCAGGCGGAGAGACCCCCTTCAAAGGATGACTGGATTAGAACAGTGACAGAAACGGTATGGAAAGAAAAGGTAGTATACGTAAGGAGGAAAAATTTGAAGGAGTTCAAAAAAATTTGGGTCCCATGGTTAGAAGAAATAGGGTATCCCTTGTAAAGTGTGTGTAGGAAGAGGTGTTGTAGATGTATACAGAGGATTAAAGAACTACCGAAGGAAAAATAGTTAGACCCCTGGGTTGGAGGGTGGGGGGATAGGCACGGGGGGGGAAAAAAAAAAAAAAAAAAAACAGGTGAATAATGTTTTAGGATATTTTATATTTGGAGTGTTGTGCACATGAGTTTGGAATGTTTTATAGTTGATGGAAATTACTGTATAACACTGTGTAATGAATAAAGATTATTAAAAAAAAAAAAAAAAAATGATTGGCATACATGCACCATTTATATATGCCGAAGCATGGGGGCATATCCGCCCCAAAAGTTAGGAGCAAATCGCTCCTCCGCCCCTGCTGCCCCCATGCTTCGGCATATATGCTCTTTTTTTAACTGTGGTGGTGAAATCACCTCCGACAGTGCCTGAGTCACGGCTTTATGTATCGTGTATCGTGGGAGCAAACGCTGTCAAGATAAATAAATCCGCGCTGTAACTGAATGGCGTACCTGCTAAGCAAATGATGGTTAACGATAAAACAAAGTAACATTACAGTATAACAGTAAGACTTACCATACCTGCAAAGCAAATAAAAAAACATAGTAAAAAATAAAACATTTTTTAACGCAACCTGTGCCTAAAATATATATATGCCGAAGCATGGGGGCATCCACCCGCAAAAGGTAGGAGCAAATCGCTCCTCCACCCCTGCTGCCCCCATGCTTCGGTATATATGCTCTTTTTTTAACTGTGGTGGTGAAATAACCTCTGACAGCACTGGAGTCATGGCTTTATGTATCGTGGGAGCAAATGCTGTTGCTGTCAAGATAAATAAATCCGCGCTGCAGCTGAATGGCGTACCTGAAAACAACAAAATGGTTAACAATAAAACACAGTAAACAGTAAAGTATAAAAAAATTACATACTTGAAAAGCAAACATGATAAAACATAATAACAATAAAACATTGCAGAATAGAATACAGTAAAAAAGAGCAGAACAATAGAGAGAGAATAGATAGAAAGAACAATAAAACAACAACTATTTTTGATTTTATATTTTTTTTGTGTATATTTTTTTTACTTTTTTTTACATTTTTTTTTTATAACTGTAACTTTTGTAACTGTAACCGGTTCCAGGTTTGGGTCTCTCAAAATGCGATGGCATCTTGGGAGACCCTGTGAACGTGTGCCTAGTCTGCGCAATGCTGTACCCTAAGCTAAAACTCAACTAGTGTATGGTAGCGCTCAAAACATTCACCAATGCAAAGACCAGGATTGTCAGGACAGGAGGGACAATAATAGCGGGTGTCACGCCTATAACCACGCTTTCTACAGACACAACATTTTCTTTGGGGGGCTCATTGGGTAGGGGTACTCGGGAGGACATAAGGAAAATGCCTCTCATGCAGCCAGCTTACTGCATTTGGTTGGGGAAGGTGAGGTGGAGCACCGTCTGGAAACAGAAGGGCTCTGATGATCTCTTCCTGGAATTTAAGGAAGGATCCAGTCCGTCCTGAAGCTCTGTATAGCACATGAGCGTTCAGCAAAGCCAATTGAAATAAGTATACAGACACTTTTTTATACCAGTGTCTGGCCTTACGGGCAACTAGGTACGGTGCCAACAACTGGTCGTTGAGGTCCACCTCTCCCATATTTTGGTTATATTTGTGGACACAGAGGGGTTTCTCCACAACACCAGTTGCCGTAGTAATTTGGACAGTCATGTCTGCATGAAGGGAGGTAAGAACGAAAACATTCTTATTATCCCTCCACTTCATAGCGAGCAAGTTATTACACTTCAAGCAGGCTCTCTACCCCAGCCTAAGATGGGAATCTACAAGCCGCTGGGGAAAGCCCCGGCGATTAGATCGCATGGTGCCACACTCTCCAATCTGATGATCAAAAAGGTGACTAAAAAGTGGCACGCTCATGTAATAATTGTCCACATACAAATGGTACCCCTTTCCGAATAAGGGTCCCACACAATCTTGCCAGTGCTTCCTATGTAGTCATGGCAGTTTCTCGGCTCTACCTTGCTATCTTTTCCCTCGTAAACCATAAAACTACATGTATAGCCTGTGGCCCTGTCACAGAGCTTATACATCTTGACCCCGTATCTGGCATGCTTGCTGGGAAGGTACTGTTTGAATGAGAAGCGGCCAGAAAATGTAATCAGGGACTCATCAACGCAGACAACTTGATGGGGTGTAAACAAATCTGCAAAACGTTGGTTGAAGTGGTTTACGAGGGGCTGAATTTTGTAGAGCCGATCATATCCAGGGTCTCCACGAGGACAACAGAGTTCATTGTTGTTGAAGTGCATGAACCGCAAAATCTGCTCGTATCATGCCCTGGCCATGGAAGCAGAGAACACAGGCATATGGTGAATTGGGTCAGTGGACCAATATGACCGCAACTCACTCTTTTTGGTTATGCCCATGAGGAGGGAAAGGCCCAGAAATATCTTAAATTCAGAAACCGTAATTGGTTTCCAATCTCTGGCAAGGGAGGACTGGGGAATAGTGGCGACGTGTTGACCAGCGTACAAATTGCTTTGTCCACAATAGATCTATAGAGATCTTCGGTGAAAAACAGCGAATAAAAATCAAGTGACGTAAAATTAACTGTTTCCACATGAATGCCGGGTTGGCCAGTGAATGGGGGAAGTACGGGTGCTGCAGAAGTGGTGGGTTCCCAATTCGGATTGGCGAATGCAGCAGGAAGGGCACTATGGGCACGACGGGCCTATGTTCGTCTTCTTGGTGGCAGTGGGACACTACTTGTGCTTGCCACCTCGCCAGCTTGAACTGCACTTATAGAACTCGCCACGTCACCAAGTGTTACTGCAGTGCTGGATGTACGACCAGGGTGTACTAGGCCGCTGGTGCATGCCAGTTCACCAGAAGGAATAGCGGCGCTAGTATTTCTCTGCTCCATACGACAGCCCTGTGGTTCTTGCTCCTCAACAGCAGAAGAAGAAGATTGGGGTCTGGTACACCTGACTTTGGCAGGGACCACAACTCCGTCATCAGAGCTATCTGTCATGGAGCCGCTGCTGTCTACAGGTTTGTATTCTGAGCCTGAATCTGACAGATGAGTGACTTCCTCTTCACTATCTGTCATGCTCAGAAATGTGTAGGCTTCTTCACTAGTGTACCTTCGATTTGCCATTTTGGGCTATAAATTTAGTGGTACACTAGTGAGACTTACAGGCAAAAAAGCTCCAGACTGTTAGCTACTATATCAAAACGCTACCAAAAAACTGTTAGCGATCGCAGGGATCAGGCCTGACTCTGCAAACGCTGCAGTTATGTGTGTTTAGTGTTTTGTAAGTGACAGTGATCGATCGATACTGTACTTCTCTGGGCTGGGCTGGGCTGGGCTGGGCGGAGGGGCAAAACGCAGGTGCTAGCAGGTATCTGGGCTGATCTCGCTAACACTGCATTTTTGGGAACCCTAAACTGCTGGGGACGCTAGTATAGATCTGATCAGATCAGATATTGATCCGTTCAGATACTATACCACTAAGGGAAGTGTATGGTGCATGCGTGGGTGTTAGCGGTACTGACACTAACCTGACGCTGCCTGGGGCGACACAGACCCTATCTGACCCTAAAACCTTATATCACCCACCGGGTGATTAGGGGGTTAAACCTTTATTAGGTAATAAACGCGGGTGCCCTGACACTATACAGAATAAACTAACTAACCAGCGTCACCCGTAACAGTTATACGGTGATCACTGCTGAAAGGGTTAACTAGGGGGCAATCAGGGGGTTAAAACCTTTACTAGGTAGTATATGGGGGTCCCTGACACTATAAAACCCTGATGGCGAACTTAAATACTTACCTCCCTTACTAGCGTCACCTGTGACACTAATACAGCGATCAGAAAAACGATCGCTTAGTGACACTGGCGACGGGGAGTGATCAAGGGGTTAAAACTTTATTAGGGGGGTTAGGGGTTACCCTAGACCTGAAGGGGCCTAACATTAACTGCCCTACCACCTATAACTGTCACAAAATGACACCAATGCAGTAATCAGAAAACAAAACCTGCTATTGGTGTCACTGTGACAGGGGGTACAGGGGGGTGATCGGGGGGTGATGGGGGGTGAAAAGTGTGCCTAGAGTATGCTACTGTACCTGTAGTGTTGGTGCAGACTTACTTGATGTCTTCTCTCCTCGGAAGCTGGAACGAAAAGGCTTCACGAGGAGCGATGACATCACTTCCTCTGCCGCTGTTTACATTACAGCAGCAGAGGAAGCATTCCATTCGCCAGGAGTGATCGTGAGGGGGTGGCCATAAATCAGTGGCCTCCCCCTCACCTCGGATTGCTCCTAACGATAATCCAACTGCCGCAGGCACCGAGGGGGGTCCGATGTGACCCCCCCGCCCGCGGTCAGGCAGGGACGTACAGGTAAGCTCTTATGCCTGCCCGTTCCATTGTGTCGACGTACATCGGCATGCGGTGGTCGGCAACTGGTTAAAAAAGGCCATTTTTTCTGGAGCAGTGATTTTGATAATGCTTAAAGTGAAACAATAAAAATGAAATATTCCTTTAAATATCATGCCTGGGGGTGTTCTTAGTATGCTTGTAAAGTAGCGCATCTTTCCCATGGTTAGAACAATACCACAGAAAGGTCCTCCCAAAGTCAAATCACCCAAACCTAACATGTTTCACTTTTCAAATAGAGCCATTTTCTTTTCAACATGTGACAGTCAGTTACTTTGGGTTGCTCATTTTCTTCACTTTCTGTGTCCTTTTTACCTCCGATGAAGCTCTATTTGAAGAGTGAAACATGTTAGGTTTGGGTGATTTGATTTTGGGAGCACCTTCTGACTTACTTTTTACTTAGGTTCACATGATTGAATTTTTGTCCTGACACATTCCCCCCCCCCCCACCATTTTTATTTTTTGTGGGGTGAGATATACCTTGTATCAATGCAGACTTGATTAAGAGAGAAGCATTTTTGTGGATATGGTGATATATGGGGCTCGTCCATCAGTAATTATTTGTGTCCACATGGATGAGTGTATCCGTATCGCGTATCTGAGAGCTAGACATCACCTTACAGGCATATCTATGGTCATACACATACCTTTTACGATTTATAATAAACGTTTTAGACAAGTGGCATTTGGTGAGCAGGGCAGCGCACCCTCATCTAGTATATACCTATGTTTTAGTGGGGTAAATTGAGGAATTCATTGTGACTATAATCTCAGTGTCTGTGTCACACTATCAATTCTATTGTTATTTGGGTTTGTTAAGTGACTCAATTGTAAAATAAATCTTAATTTATTTTTCTAGTTTCATAGTTCATACTTTCACAAAATGTTATGGTGCTTAAAGAATATCTGCATAGGGCAGAGAATTTCTGAAATAATTCATTGGTTAGCTTAATTATTTCTAATAATTTATTTTTATATTGGAGGCACTGTTATACATCGATCGATTAAACAACTGATATAGCTGACTTAATTAATCCTAGACAAAAAGCCACGCTAATCCCAAATAATAAAAAAAAATATACATTAATGTCTCAATGTGACATAATACACTCAGTCCATATATAAAGAATGTCCTTACATCATTCAAATGCTAAAAAAGAAACAGTGCAAAAAGTGTACAGGAAAATAATCCATACAATGAATGTGAAAGAATACAAAAATGGAGCTGATTCAATAGAAATTCCACCACCAAAAATTATGCAGAGCTTTCTGTGGTACCCAACACCCTGTTTCTTCACACGTGACATCTTCCTGTATGACGTGACGTGTGAGGAAACATGTCGGGTGGAACTACGCACTGACGCCATCATGCCCCATGTGACCCCGGAAGTGCGGGTGAATTATTCTGTGTTTGCCGGCAAACATTTTTATGAAGGCTTTGATGTTTTTAACAAAATGTAAGTAGCCTTTTGGCTTTATTCAATAAAGTATTGCATACAGTATTACACTATTGGAGCTCTTTTTCTGCATGTTCTACTTTTTTGGCTTCGGCTGATTTGAATACCTCATTGTGAGTCTGACCATACTGGAAGAT
Source organism: Aquarana catesbeiana (assembly GCF_042186555.1). Taxonomy (NCBI): domain Eukaryota; kingdom Metazoa; phylum Chordata; class Amphibia; order Anura; family Ranidae; genus Aquarana; species Aquarana catesbeiana. Next base: position 170,250,670 of record NC_133336.1, on the reverse strand, counting down.
CTCCCCTATCACCAGAGCATTCCAGAGGCTTCACTGTTTACCATACCCTGCAGAGGTTGTTCTGCCTGCCTGTTCGACCATTCTAGAAATAGGTGGTCCTCACCATCTGGTAAGTGTCCCTGATTAAAGGGTGTTGGGTACAACAGAAGGCTCTGCGTGATTTTTGGTGGTTGAATTTCTATCGAATCAGCTACACTTTTTGGATTTCTTCACATTCATCGTGTGGATTAATGCCCTGTACACTTTTTGAACAGTTTCTTTTTTAGCACTTGAATGATATATGGACATTCTTTATATATGCACTGAGTGTATTATATCACATTGAGACATTAATGTACATGTTTTTTGATTATTTGGGATTAGCATGTTTTTTTGTTTAGTATATGCTTTGCTATGTTAATATCACATGTTTATTCGCTGCTGCCATTCACTATACATTTATTTTATTTTTTTCTTTAGCATGGTATGCCATTTAGAATTGACTCAATTAATCGTTTAAACATCCTGACAAAGGAGAATAAACAACAGTGTTAGAGTATTTGACGGCTAGGGCATTGGTAGTCTGTGGAATATTTCTCTCTTGCATTGCTAGCCAGTGTAGGTGAGAGATCAGTTTACTGCTGCTTTACTGCCCAATGAACCTCAAACAACCTCAGGAGGAACCCTGGCTGAAAAAGGCCAATGTACAGAATAGTTAAATATATTCCTGGGAGAGAAATTAATTTTCTTTTGATGACATTCTTCACTTATTCTACAGTTTGAATAATTATCACCTGACGGACAATTACTGTTACCAACTGGCATCTGGAATAAGAAATAACCAGAGACTGAGGACACTGAGTCTGTCTGATAACAATCTGGAGGGTCCTAATTTCATTGATCTGATGGAAGCTCTGCCAACAAGCCGGATAGAGGAATTACAGTGAGTATAATAGGACTGACTTAAACTATGATATTCTGGGATGCTTTGACATTCAAGCCACATACAGCCACTGTATGATCATACTGATCTCCTTTAAATAGCCAATCTGAGAAGGTTGTCACATTTGTGCATCTTATCACACTCAAAACATCAGATTTTAACAATTTTAACAAGGCTGATAACAATTTAGTCTTGTAAATAAAAAAATAGATGACATTATAGGAGGTCATACATGGGTGAATCTGATCTTACACCAATGAGCCATCAGATCCTAATACAATAAGGTTACCCTTTGTCCCTATTTCCCAGGGATAGTTCCCATTCTGAGGAGTCTATCCCATAGAAAAATGTGTCCCTAATTCATCCTCGGAAACCTTACAGTGGCCAGGCACCAATTCAGCAGTCACACTGCTCAAGCATCATTTGAAAATGCTGCTGCTGGACAATCTGAATTGGCACACATGTGCAGACGCCCCCAGCCCAGCAGTGCTATTTTGGATTATATACACATGCACACTGCTAGTCAGTGGCAGTCTGTCCATTAGGGGCACATAGGCGCCAGACGCATGGATTCCAATAGGAGTGTATTTTTTTTTAAGCCTGAGGCTCTAATAGGCTTAAAAAAATGGTGTGCTTGGGGCGCAGAACACTGCTCCCCAAGCCCACCCAGTTATGTGACAATAGCAAATTAATATTCCCTATTATCACACTGATTCTGCCTCCCGGCCAATCAGGAAGCAGGTCCCGAGACCCGTTTCCTGATTGGCTGAAAGGAGAAGCTACCCTATTGGCTGAGGGAGGAGGAAGGAGAAGGCACACGGCTAGGACACCGCCATGATGCCAAGGATGCAGGGGAAGCTAGCTGTCCATCGCCCAGAGGGAAGCGTTGCCCAGGGTAAGTGTTTTGGGTGACCGATCCATGGGGGGGTGACCGGAGGGGTGACCAGACCAGCGGGGCTGGCTGTGCACTCTTTGCCACCCCCCCAAAAAAATAATATGCCACTGGCCGCCACTGCTGCTAGTTTTGCTCTCAGTACAGGCATCCCCAGCATCAAATATGTCAGAAGTAAGCAATGCTACCTACATGGGATAGAAAAGAAGGAGGGTGATTTGTGGATGTGGAGGGAAAGCGGTGCTATCAGTCAGTCACTAAGCTAAAGGACAAAGTATAGTATGTTTTAAATATACTGCAGCTGCACTTATTACTCTGAGACCTGCGTGTGTGTTACTTATTCCTGAGTATAAAGTAAATAGTGTTGCACTGCCAAATTAAATGTTCAATAAACTATATGTATCCTGCAAAGCCAAAAAAACTAATTACAATTAAAATTTATAGCAATTATTTTAAGTTGCATTAAGTGTGCTGATCCGAGGAAATATATATCTTCCAGAGCCAATAAACAAATGAATAAAATCTGTGCAATTACAAAAATACAAATGTGTAAATTCCCACAATATACTGTTGTCCCTACCTGTATAATCATGTGACAAAACAAAAAAAAATGAATGCAAATATAAATCTCAAATTCCACAGTTATGTAACACATAAATGAACATGATATACAAATGGTTATGACGTAAAGGTTGGATGACTAATCCAATTGTGCAAATGTCCTTTTTTAATGGTACATCCCTTCACCATTAGCTGTATATGTTCATGAAGATATGCTATCTTCCCTTTTCACCATGATGTCTCCTCTGTGCTTCCTAGCATCTCACCTCAATGCAGCTTTAGATAAGCATGTAATGATAATTCCTAATCAGATGGTGCTTTTGCATCCACTCTCCTCTGGGAGTCCTCTGTCTGTCCTTCCCAGCCTGCTGATCTCTATGGTGGATAGGGTCTTTATGGTGGTCCTGGGGGTCCTCTCTCCATAACATCTGTGGTTATGCAAATGTGAAAGAGACTCTCCATAGTGTAGTATAGTTTTAAAAGTTTATTAAGAAAAGGCAGCTATTACTCCCTACTATTATGCCCTACGTGTTACGTCATGCATAAGGATAAGCTACTGAGTGATTGCTGCAGCTGGAAAACTTCTTTACTGTATTTCACATACAGAGATAGCGTGAGAGTAACCCACTGTACACTTATTACTTATTCCTGACATCCACTCTCCATGAATTACTTAACCTCTGCTGTCCATAAATGACTTTCTCCTGACCTGTACTCTCAATGTCTAACTTATGTCTGTCCGCTGCATTCTGTGTATTACTTACTCCTGACCTGTCACTTATGTCTAAGTGCTGCATTGTGTTGATTTACTAAGACTGAAGAGTGCAAAATCTGGTGCAGCTCTGCATAGTAGTCAATCAGCTTCTAACTTCAGATTGTTCTGTTAAGCTTTGACAAAAAAAAAATGGAAACCGATTGGTTTCTATGCAGAGCTGCACCAGATTTGGCCAGTTTTAGTAAATCAACCCCTGTTACTTACTCCTGACCTGTTCTCTCTATACTTTGCTTACTTCTGACCTCTGTGTGTTACTTACTATTGACCACTACAATCTGTGCACTGCTTCATCCTAACCTCTTCTTGCCAATCATTGACTACTCCTGGCCTTTTTTTCTCTGTGCATTGCCTACTTTTAACCACTTCCTGCCAAGCCTATAACAAAATGACGGCTGGGTGGGCATCTTGTTGTTCCAGGTGGACATCATATGACGTCCTCCCGAATCACGCTGTTGCACGGCAGAATCTGTCACTAGCTGCATCCACCAGACACTGCCGATGACTGATCAGTGTACCGGCTCGCTGCTGGTACCATGTGACCAATCACAGCAGGTCACATGACAGTTTTAAACAATGGATAGCTTCTTTTCATGCCATGCATTGTATACAATTGTGTTGCTAGCTATGATTGGTCAGTTGCATCACATGGTACAGACAGGGCCAATCACAGCCCATCTGTACCATGTGATTAGCTCTGGCCAATCACAGCTAATCAAAAGAAACTGTATATTTCGGTTTCATTCAGTAAAATTCTTGCTTATAGCAATGTAATGCACTGCTATAAGCAATCATAATGTGTAAAAAAAAAAAGTAGTAACCATGGTAACATTATATTGCTCTGGTCACCGTGTGTTTAAAAAAAATAAAAAAAAAATAAAAAAAATGTAATACAAAATAAAGAAAGAAAGAAAAAAATTGAAAAAAATTATTACATTTTTTTTTGTTCACACTGTCACCATCCAGTGTCCCTGATCACTGCCACACCCGTTATATGATAACCCTGTATTGCACTGATGACAATATGTAAAAAAAAAAAAAGAAAAAATTGTGAATTCTTTTTTTTCTTTTCTTCATTTTCCAAAAAAGTATGACAAAAAATTACAACATCAAAAAACTTGCTATGCATCCTACTAAATACCTTGGGCTCTCTATTTTCCAAAAAGGGGTTATTTGGGGGGTATTCGTACTGTCCTGGTGTTGTTGGGCCTCAAGATTATAGGCTGTCAGTACATCAGGATTGATAGATTTTCAGATACATACCATAGTTTGTGAACTGCATAACTTTCACACAGACTAAATAATATACACTGATTTGGGTTATTTTCATCAAAGAAATGTAGCAGAATACACTTTGACCTATATTTATGAAGAACAAGTGGGAGGAACATATGTTGAATTAATATGTTTCTTCCTTTTGGGAACCCCAAAAGCCAGTTGATATGTGTATTATGCTGATGTTTTGATACAGTATGATTAACAGCTATGCCTTTCTCTTTGGATAGGCCATCTCTATCTGTGGTCAAGATATAGAGGTCCTGAGGAAGCTATAATTGTGAAACACATCGACCTCTTAACATAGCAGTAATAGAGTCACATAAGAGTAATAATTGACATGTTATATATGTATTGAGCTAATGGTTTTATTTTAGAATAAGTATGTTTAACAATTTTAACTTTTGTAATAAAAACAATACTTTATCTATTGGGTTTTCATTGTCCACTTTTGGTACCGCTAAAGTCTGTCAGCTGTTCTTTTCCAAATTTTGAAGTATCTTATAGGATGAGGTACCCATGTAGCCCATAATTTTCTAAGCATTAATTTTATTGGCCAGAATAATAATTTATTCTGCCCATTGAAACAAATGAATGCTCAAGCGCCAAACGTGCATATTGTTAATGCGCTTTTACAAGCATCAAACATTTTTTTCTGCCAAAACTCCTCTTCCTGCTCCTGGATGCACTGAAGTTTTTTTTTGTTTTTCTGCCTCTAAACGCCTCTACCATTAAACTCCTCTAAAAACCTATGTGTGCATGGACACATAGGCTAACATTCAGGGGCATTTAGAGGCAGGAAAAAAGTGCCAGATGTCCCTAGGAGCAGCTGAAAATTGGCCAGTGTGCATGAGTCCTTACTCTTTACTGCTGCTCTCTGTGCATTACTTGCAACTGACTACTTCAGTATGTGCACTGCTTCATTCCTGGGGTAAAAATTCATTTTCTTTCTGGTAACATTCTTCTCTTCTACAGTTTAGATAGAAATCAGCTAACAGACAGTTCCTGCCCCCACCTGGCATCTGGAATAAGAAATAACCAGACACTGAGGATACTGAACCTGTCCGGGAACAATCTGAAGGGTCCTCATTTCAGTGATCTGATGGCAGCTCTGCCAACAAGCCGGATAGAGGAATTACAGTGAGTATAACAGGACTGAATGAGAGAATAATATTCTGGGACAGATTTATGTTCACACTACATAATTAAATTAAATATACAATAATGTGTTCTAAACAGACAAACCTTTTTGCTTTTCAAAAAGGCCATTGTCATTAAGTTGTCTAATTCTTGGATCATATTAACTCTGTCAGCCTTTTTTCAAGCTTACCGACTATGTACTGTAACTATAGATGGGCGTCTTAACCATCACAACATACAGGGATATGTGATTTACTATTGACGTAAAAACATGCACACCGTGCCCACCGTAAAGCATTCAACCGTATCACTATAACTATAGCCATGAAATAATATTTTCCTAAAAACATATTATAATCTGTTATTCTATTTATTCTGATAACTAGTATGCTGTAGGATCTATCTGTACAATCCTGTATGTAGATATAGCAGACAGATCCTACAGTGCACTTCAAGGGATAGAGGACCAAAATAATGCAAAAAATAGTTTTCACCTATGACTTATTCTTTCATTCTGGCATCTCTCCTTTCAGATAAAGAATGTCTACATACAACAAGCTCCACTGAATAGATGCATGTGTATCTGTAGCTGGTTTCAGCTACACGTACAGTGCTGTGAAAAAGTATTTGCCCCTTCCTGATTTTTTTTTTTTTTTTGCATTTGTAATACTTAAATGATTTAGATCATCAAACAAATTTCAATATTACACAAAGATAAGCTGAGTAAATGCAGTTTTTAAATTATTACATTTATTAACTACGAATGACAGCTATAGCGTGGGCCTTAATTGCCGGGAGGGTGTCAATAGACGCTCTCCCGTCTATATCTATCTGTCCCGTCTATATGCCTGCGTGCCCCCTCTGGGGTGTGCGCGCCACACTCTGTGATCACTGAGTCAATGATCACGGCCTCTTGCCACGTGATCAGTTGTCAGGCAATGACAGCTGATCATGTGATGTAAACAGAAGTTCAGTAATGAGCTTTTTTCCCCCTTCATGCTTGAAAAAAAAAACTGATCACGACTTCTGACAGAGGGACATCGATCCTGAACAGGGAGAGGCACTGCTGCTATGCAGTGCCCTCCAGTGCCACCTGCCAGTGTCCACCAGTGCCACCTACAGGTGCATATTAGTGCCGCTCACCAGTGCCACTCATCAATGGCCACCAGTGCCATCTGTCATTTCCTATTAGTGCTGCCAACCAGTGCCTATTAGTGCCTCGTCATCAGTGCCACCTTTTAGTGCTACCTATCAGTGTCGCCTACCAGTGCCCATCAGTGCCAACTATCAGCGCGCCCTTCAGTGCCCTTCAGTGCCCATCAGTGCCACCCATCAGTGCCACCTATTAGTACCCACCAGTGCCACCTTATCGGTGCCCATCAGTGCTGCCTCATCAGTGCACATCAATGAAGGAGAAAAAATACCTGTTTTTCAAATTTTATAACAAACTATGAAACTGTTTTTTTTCTGTCTTTTATCAGCAGTGAATAAATAACACCAAAAGAAAGCTCTATTTGTGTGAAAAAAATTTTAAAAATTTCATTTGAATGACAGTTGCACGGTCATACAACGTAGTACCCAAAATGTGAGAGCGCTGAAAGCTGAAAATTGGTCTGGGCAGGAAGGGGATTTAAGTGCCCAGTAAGCAAGATGTTAATCACTTAAGGACCAGAAGGATTTGCTCTCTTAATGACCAGGCCATTTTTTGCGATACAGCACTGTGTCGCTTTAACTGACAATTGCGCGGTCGTGCGATGTTGTACCCAAACAAAATGTATGTCCTTTTTTTTTTTCCACAAATAGAGCTTTCTTTTGGTGGTATTTGATCACCTCTGTGGTTTTTATTTTTTGCGCTATAAACAAAAAAAGGCCGACAATTTTGAAAAAAAAACAATATTTTTTACTTATTGCTATAATAAGTACCCCCCCTCCCCAAAAAAAGTAAAAAAACAAATTTCTTCATCAGTGTAGGCCAATATGTATTCTACTACATATTTTTGGTAAAAAAAAAAAATCACAATAAGCGTATATTGATTTGTTTGTGCAAAAGTTATAGCATCTACAAAATAGGGAATAGATGTATGGCATTTTCATTATTTTTTTTTATTTTACTAGCAATGGTGGTGATCTGCAATTTTTAGCGGGACTGCGACATTGCGGAGGACAGATCGGACACTTTTGACACTTTTTTGTACCAGTGACATTTATACAGCGATCAGTGCTATAAAAATGCGCTGATTACTGTATAAATGACACAGATAGGGAGAAGATTAACACTAGGGGGCGATCAAGGGGTTAAATGTGTTTCCTGGGAGGTGTTTCTAACTTTTGGGGGACTGACTGGGAGTACAGAGAGATTGCTGTTCCTAATCACTGTTCTGTCAGGGGAGTACAGTTTGTTTACATTGACAGGTCCCCATTCTGGCTCTCTGTGGAGCGATCGCGGGTGTCTGGCGGACATCGCGGCTGCTGGTCACGCACATCGGCTCCGGCCACGCACCATGAGAGCACCTCTGGCTCCATGCGTGTGCTTACTGTATCTATTGCACGAAGTGACGTAAAGCTACGGCGATTCGAGCAATAGAGCCAACTTGCCGCTAGGGATGAGCTTCGAGTTCGAGTCGAACTCATGTTCGACTCGAACATCGGCTGTTCGCCAGTTCGCCGAACAGCGAACAATTTGGGGTGTTCGCGGCAAATTTGAATGCCGCGGAACACCCTTTAAAAGTCTATGGGAGAAATCAAAAGTGTTAATTTTAAAGGCTTATATGCATGGTATTGTCATAAAAAGTGTTTGGGACCCGGGTCCTGCCCCAGGGGACATGTATCAATGCAAAAAAAAGTTTTAAAAACGTCCGTTTTTTCGGGAGCAGTGATTTTAATAATGCTTAAAGTCAAACAATAAAAGTGTAATATCCCTTTACCCCACGCCATTTTTTTAAAAATTTTGGCACGGGGTTCCCCTTAAAATCCATCAGGTCTGGTATAGATGTTGAGGGGGACCCCACGCCAATTTTTTTTTTAAATTTTGTCCGGAGTTCCCCTTAATATCCATACCAGACCTGAAGGGCCTGGTATGGAATTTAGGGGGACCCCCACGTAATTTTTTTTTAAAATTTTGGTTCGGGGTTCCCCTTTGGGGAATTCCCATGCCGTTTTTATCAATGAACTTTTATGTGTATTGTCGGGCCGTCAATTCAGTATAGCCGCGAGTAGTTTTAAATGACTTTTTTCCTTTGAAATGTCATTTTGCTGACTGTTCTAAACACGGGAAACATGCGCCCCTTTACAGGCATACTATAGACACCCCCCAGGTACGACATTTAAAGGGATATTACACTTTTATTGTTTGACTTTAAGCATTATTAAAATCACTGCTCCCGAAAAAACGGCCGTTTTAAAACTTTTTTTTGCATTGATACATGTCCCCTGGGGCAGAACCCGGGTCCCCAAACACTTTTTAGGACAATACCATGCAAATTAGCCTTTAAAATGAGCACTTTTGATTTAGAACGTTTGAGTCCCATAGACTTCAATGGGGCTCTAACGTTCGTGCGAAGTTTTGGTCTGTTCACAAGTTCTGGTGCGAACCAAACTGGGGGGTGTTCGGCTCATCCTTACTTGCCGCAGTATAATGACTGCGGCTGGTCGGCAAGTGGTTAAGGGAAAAAAAACTGTCCAAACCTGCCTGGCCCTATGTGAAAAAAGTAACTGGCCCCCTCCCACCTATGCTAAATCCTGAATGAACTGGGAGTTTATTAACTGACCAAGGGAGAAGGTGTAAATGCAGAAGAGAAGGGGTCAGAGGACAGAACCTTGAGGTACTCCTACAGAAAGAGGAAGTGGAGAGGAGGAAACAGAGATACAGGTAACACTGAAGCAGCGCTGTGATAGGTAGGAGGGGAACAAGGAGAGAGTAGAGTCTTGAAGGCCAAGAGAGTGGAGTGTTTTGAGGAGGAGGGGATGGTCAACAGTATCAAAGGCTGTAGAGAGGTCGAGTAGTATGAGTATGGAGTAGTGGCTATTGGTTTTGGCAGTTAGTAAATCATTAGTGAGTTTCAGTAGGGCAGTTTCAGTGGAGTGTAGTAAGTGAAAGCCGGACTGTAAGGGGTCAAGGAGGTTGTTGTCAGTGAGGTAGGAGCTCAGACGGTTGTAGGTCCAGTGAGGGCTTTGTAAGGGGGTGATCAGGGCATGTTTTAGAGGGGAGGGGAAGGTGTCAGTAGAGAGGGAGAGTTTGAAGATGTAAGTGAGAGAGCATAAGATAGAAGAATAGGGTGACTGTAGTAGATGTGAGGGAACAGGATCCAGGGGACAGGTGGTAAGGCGGGGTTTGGAGAAAACTTTAGAGACCTCTTCGGTAGTAGCAAGGTCAAAAGAGGAGAGTGTTGAGAGCAGATTTGTACAGGGTATGTTAAGTGGGTTAGATGTCTGATGCAATTAGTGGGGACATCTCCACTGCACAATCTTGTTTTTGAAGTGATTGACAATTTTTTGAGCAGTGAGCGAGTTACTGGGTGGAGATGGTAGTGGAAAAAGTAGAGGTTTAATGTAGAGAAGAGACATGGACTGGAGGACAGAGTATTAATGAGGGTGACAAAGTAGGCTTGTTTGGCAGCATGGAGGGGGAAATTATAAATTGGCCTTCTTGAAATACTTTGGGTGAATGCATGCTGGGATCTGGTTTTTCGCCACACACACTCCAATGCTGGGCTATGTCTCTTAAGGCTTCTGGTGTCGTCGGCCTGCCAAGGTTGTAATGGTCTGGGCCTGATATTTTGTGTAGTGAGAGGAGCAAGAGAGTCCAGTGTGGATGAAAGTGAACTGTTGTAGATGGAGGTGGCCAGGTCGGGGCAAAACAGGGTGAAATTTTGTCATGGAAGTGGTCAGTTGCAGAGTAAGAGAAGAATTAAAGTGGCAAAGGTTTCTGTGGGTAATTGTTTTCTGCTTGGTGGGACAGGTGGTTGGAGACAAGCACATTGTGAAAGTGATGAGGTTGTGGTCAGAGACATGAAAGGGAGTGTTGGTGAGGTTGTAGGGGGTGCAAAGATGGGAGAAAACAAGGTCGAGGGAATTACCATCAGAGTGAGTGGGTGAATGTGTACATTGTATTAGGTCAAAGGATGAGGTTAAGTTGAAGAGTTGGGATGCAACTGGGCTGTTAACATTAGCAGGGATGTTAAAATCAATAATAAAATAGTGGGTATTTCAAAGGACAGAAAGTAAGGTAGCCAGGCAGAGAAGTCATCAAGAAAGCATGATACCAGTCCAGGAGGCCGATAGAACACTGCAATCCTTAGAGAAATGTTAGAAAACAGAGGAATACAGTGTGTCTCAAAAGAAGAGAAGGACAGAGAAGGAGGTATAGCAAGGACTTGAAAGGTGCTCAGTGGGGATAGAAGCAAGCCAACTCCAACTCCTTTCTGTCCACTGGGTCTGGGTGAGTGAGTCCAGTGGAGCCCTCCATTGGAGAGGGCTGCGTGCAAGGCTAACTCTTGAAGCCGTGTTTCCATGATTGCAAGAGGTTAAGGGAGTGGGAGACAAAAAGGTCATAGACAGAAGTGAGCTTGTTGCAGACAGAGGGGGCATTCCAGAGGGCACATGAGAAGGGGTGGTTTTTGTCAGCAGGGGGATCGATATAAGACTGAGAAGATTGCGGCTAATGCTGAAGGAGGATTAGGGGAGATATCCCCAGAGGTTAGTAGAAGAAGGAGGGTGAGGAAAGTAGGATGGGAGTGGGACGTGTATGAGTGCACATACTTCCCTGTCCTGGTGTGTGGGTCAGCAGGTAGTTTAAGTATGAGCGGGAGGTGATGAGATCAGTAGTAGGCAGAGATAGCAGTGATGGTGATATGTACAAGTTTTGGGGTGGAGAAGAGGGGAAAAGAAGTGAGGTTTTGAAAGCAGAGGATACTAATATTAGAATGCAGAGTAGAGGGGACATATTAAAGGGTAGTGGGCATAGGATACAGACTTGCAGGATGCCTTCCAAAGTGGTGGTTTGTGGTCAATCCAGAGTGGAGCAGAGTTCTTTGTGGTCTTTTCTTGCTGCTTTCATTATCCTGCTTTAGTTCAACTGCTGTGTTCAACTGCTGATTACTCCTGCAGAAAAATTACTCCTGGCAGGAAAAATTACTCTGCCTAAACCCCCTGTCTCTGACTTCCCTCATAGGCACAAATAAATTTATACTAAGATGATCAAATGAGGAAACCCTCCCCACCCCAATTAGGGACTGATAAGGGACACATGAACTCAGGGGAGGAATGGTCAAAGACAGGCACAGGCCACAATCATAAAGATGAGTTTCTCTTTGATCCCAAAAGGAAGTGAGAATCATTCAATCACAACAAATGGCCAAGTTAAAAACAAAACATAGATGCATTACCCCAGATATAGCAGAGTGTTACAAAAGCAGTGAGACAGTTTGCATTGCTTGGAGTAATTATGGCCTATTATAATTACTCCAAGAGAGCACAATGACTCACCCAGGAGGTCATAAAGGAACCCACAACAACATCTAAAGAACTGCAAGCCTCACTTGTCTGTTAAGGTCAGTGCTCATGATTTAACAATAAGAAAGAGACTGGGCAAAAAAACGGCATTCATGGGAGAGTTCTAAGGCCAAAGCCACTGCTGACTGAAAAGAACACAAAGGCTTGTCTCACATTTGTCAAAAAGACATCTTGATTATCCCCAAGACTTTGGGGCAAATATTCTGTGGAGACTGATAAGACAAAAGATCCTACAGTGCATTTCAAGGGATAGAAGACCAAAATAACACAGCAAGCACACTGACAGGGCTCAACAACACAAACATTACCCTCTGAAGGGTTATCCATGGTGGATAACTTCTCAGAATGCATTTGACAAACATTAAATAGGTAATATGTGACCACCTCACCATCTGTTTTAACCCCTAAAAGCCCACACCACCACCTGCAACTGCGTGCAGTTGTAGAGTGCCCCCATTCACTTCAGTGGTCATATTTGGTGGGCAGTACTGCTCTCTGAACTGAAGGAGGATCAGTTTTGCCATGGCATGTGTATACTCTAGGGTTGCCACCTCATCCGTTTATGAATTACACAGGTTCTGGGGATAATTTAATGCAAATAAGGCACCATGTGAGTTTAATTACTACCTTAATCAGCCACAGAACATGTGAAATTATTATGTGTTCGGTTTTAAAGGGATGAGGTTGCAACCCTAGTATACTCTCATAAGGTTGCTGTTGCAGCTTAGATCAGGTTACAGGGGGGGGGGGCAAAATAACACAGCTCAACCACCCATTTCTACTGCCCCCCAACTGCAATTGTAAACTAAGCCTAACAAATCAATCCTCTACTAATTTGAATAAAAAAGTCCAAAAGGTTTTCAGTCGGTGCTTGATAAATTGCTCCTTTACAATGATCCCTTTATAATGACTTCCACTTTATAGTTTATTAATCCAGCACAGAAGACATAAATCACTTTATACTGAGAGAAGCTAAACAATTGTTTTAGAAATGTGAAAAAAAAACAGAAAGATGGATGCCTGTAGCAAGCAATGATTTTTTTCTTACTAAGATAATTAAAACCACCTACATTTATTGTGAGCAGCAGTCCATAGATACTTTACAATATAAGAATATGCATAGAAAGATTGTATTGACTGCTGGTTGGAAGCTAAACAGTGGGGACCTTGAGTGGAGAGTGAACAAGTCTTGCTTTTTGACTGCTAGTGATTGCTGGGTTGCATTATTAGGTTCTTTTGGGGGCTTTTCCTTGTAGCTTTTTTTTTTTTTTATTTAAAGTATTTTATTGAGTTTTTCACATAAAAAAAAAACATAATGTTGTGTGTATTCAGAATACAAGTTCCTGAGACAGATACATGCATGTGCTTGCTAAGGCTTTGCAAACAGTCTGAAAGAAAATAACAAAGCTGGTATTAAGGTAAAGGAGGAGAGAAGAAGTACCAAGCGGGGGCTTATAAAATAAAAAATCTCAAAAGAAGATCTTATGTCGAACTTGCTACCAAATACTCCAGAGTTACCCATGGACCCTACCAAACATGTAGTCTACCACCCCTACTGTACCAAAACCGCTTACAAAATTTTGCCTTGGGTGAGTAGGGTGGACTGAGAGAGAAAAACCAATAACCAATGCTGAACTCCTATATAGGCTATCCTGAGGGTATATAAATGCTGAATGATAGAAGGAATCAACTTTAATGACTCCTGGTGTAAAAGGTAGAGTGTTACCGGGGAATAAGTTTGAGTTCTAAACCACCGGACAGAATAATCAGGTTAGAGCCGTCGGGGGGAGTCCACCACTGCCCAAGTAGGAAACCATTTTAAGGGTGTGTAATCCAGATGAGCGTATGCCGGGACATACTGGGGGCCCACACACACTACCCCTATTGGATCTTCCTGTAGGTGTGATAAGGGTCTCCCCAGCCTCCCTCACCGCCCCCAGGAATATGAGGACCAAGAGAGAGGGCTATAAAAAGGTGCCCTCCCCCTCTAGGTCATTAAGTAAGAAAAGAGTAAAAGGTATTGAGCAGTGAAGGGATCCCACCGATGCCCCAACCAGATATCTCCAAGATTTCCCCCGCAAATGAGGTAAAATCGCTTAGTACTTCAAAAGCGCCGAAGAGGCAAAGAAGAAACAGAGAGGAGAGAGAGAGAACGTGGGGGAAAGGAGAGTAGAAGAAAAGAAGAGCAGGGGGTTGATTAGCTTAGGGCATGAGCAGGTCCGGAACTAGGCTCCATTCTCGGTATGAGAGTTATATTACATAGCCTGGCCCACAGCTCCCATATAGCATAAAACTTCTCCGTTTTATCATTAAGCTTAGCAACTATTTGTTCCTGAGACATGATCCAAGATACCTTTCTTTTATAAGACTGAAAAGCAACTGAGGTTTTCTTCCAGGATTTAGCTATAGTGATTTTAGCCCCTAAAAGGACAAAGAAAGAGAGAGCCTGTAGATGTTTAGGTATCTCTGGGATGGTGTGGTTGAACAAAGCAATGTAGGGGCTGGGGCCTATGGGTACCTTCACTAATTTACTTATTGTCTGAAAGATTTTCTGACAAAAGGATCTAATGCAGGGGCAGGTCCACCAGGTATGTAACATAGAACCTACTAGCCCGCAACCCCTAAAACAACCCCTATATCAAAGCCAGCCTAGAGGGGACATAGTACCACCTGGAAAGAACCTTTACATTAGCCTCGATAAGGGAGATGTTACATATACCTCTGAAGGAGCGATTCCAGGCCTGGAACCATTCTGTTGGCGGCTACGAACCTCCCGTGTCCTCCTCCCAGGCCTTTGCGTAACCCGGCTTGTCCAGATTCGTCCATAATGCATTGTATATTAGTGAAGTTCCTCCCTTTTGGTCAGAAGAATTGGAGCACCAAGACTCATATGGGGTAATTGAGGGAGGTTCCGCTTTGGTGACCCAAATAGCGTTTAGGAAGTGAGATATTTGTGTGAATCTAAACTGTTCTGAAGTGGGCATATCCAACTTACCAATACAGTGGGATAAGGTAAGAGGGCCGGAATGGGAAAAAAAGTGACCTTTCCGGTAGAGACCTTTATCCGTCCACCATCGGAAAGCCTGAATATTCAGTCCCGGGGGAAATCTAGAGTTATGGAAGATGTGTGATAATGGTTTCAGGGGGGATATGATGGAGGAATTTTTGAATAGCTTAGTGGTTAAAGAGATAGAGTGTGAAAGCGTAGGGGCCATTATGGCTGGTCTTTGTTTGGAGTCACACCATAATAGGAAGTCTATGGTGTTGAGGGGAATTGCCCACCTTTCCATGGAAAGCCATTCCGGTTTCTGACCTTTAGAAAAAATCACAGAGATTTGTGTTAATTGAGCCACCTGGTAGTACCCCAAGAGGTCCGGTAAACCCAAGCCACCTTGGGATTTCAAGCGTAGAAGCAATTTGGACGGACATCTATACCCCTTGTTTCCCCAGACAAATCGGATTATTTCAGATTGAAATTTCCCCAAAAAGCTCTTCGGGAGCGGGATTGGCAGAGATTGAAATAAATATAGGAGACGAGGCAGGAGCGTCATCTTTACGGCATGTACCCTTCCCAACCAGGACAGACCACATCTTGACCATCGTTGGAGCTCCCCTCTACATTTGATGATCATTGGGGGATAGTTGGCTTTGAACAAATCTTTAACATCCGGGGTCAAGTTTATCCCCAAATAGGGGATAGCCTTAGGGGCCCAGGAAAACGTAAAGTTATTAGTGAGTTGTGAAAGTAATTCGGGCGGGACCGTGACATTTAGAGCCGTGGATTTGGACATATTGACCTTCAAACCTGAAATTCTACTGAATGAATTTAGCACCTTATGTATGACTGGCATAGAAATTAGCAGAGAGGTTATGTAAAGCAAGAGGTCATCTGCGTACAGGGCGCAATTGTGTTTCCTGTCGCCGCAGGTCACCCCCTTATATCGGGATTTGATCTAATAGCTATAGCTAGGGTTTCAATCACCATGGCAAAGAGGAGGGGGGAAAGAGGACACCCCTGTCTGGTCCCCCTACCAATGGAAAATTAATCTGAGTATCTACCCATAAGTCGCACTTGAGCAGAAGGATTAGAGTACATGGAATGAATTATGTTTAAGAAGTGAGGGCCAAAGCCCCATCTTTTCAGAACCTCTGACAAGTAGCCCCAATCTATTGAGTCAAAAGCCTTGTGAAGGTCAATCGATAAAAGGAAGCCTGTTTGTGGAGAGCTCCCGTCCCATTGCGATTTAAGGAGAGAGATTACATCTATGGACCGTCTAATCTGGTCGGGGCCCTGTCTCCCCAGTATAAAGCCTACCTGATCTCCATTGATATAGGAGGGGATAAAACTCGGTAGTCTATTTGCTAAAATCTTGGTCATAATCTTGATGTCGTTATTAATTAGCGAGATAGGCCGATAATTCCCTACTTCACTCGTGTCTTTCCCCGGCTTGGGAATCACCGAAATATACGCTGTGTTTAATTCTGTCCCCAAGGGGGATCCATTCCGGAGAAAGTTAAAAAACTTAGATAGATGAGGTGCCAAGGTAGTACCAAATTTTTTATAATACCTGGTGGAGAACCCGTCTGGACCAGGAGAGGACCCTATTTTCAAAGATTTGATTGTGTCAAGGACCTCTGATGGTGAAAACGGGCTGTCAGCAGATCCTTATGTTCTTTAGATACTGTGGGTAAACTTAATGAATCAAGGAAACCGTTTTTCGACTGTCCTGAAGAGGGACCTTGAGGTTTGTAAAGTTCTGAGTAGAACCGATGGAATTCCTCCATAATTTTTGTAGGGTGCTGAGTTAGGTCTCCCGAGTGCAACTTGATCTTGGGGAAGGCTAGTTGGCGAGGTTTAGGGCTAAGTCTAACTGCCAGTTTCGAACCTATCCTATCTTTCTGAGAGTAAAAACGCGCCCCAGTCCACCTAAGGTGCTTTTCAGCCGCTGTAGTTAAGGACAGATTGAGAAGTGCCCGAGCTTTGTCTAGGTTAGCCAAAGAGTCTGGGGTGGAATGTAGTTTGTGTGCTTTTGCAAGTGATTGAAATTCTGCTGTCAACTTTACTGTGTCTGCTCTATGTTCTACCTTAAGTTTAGTGGACAATTGTATTAGTTTCCCCCGGATCACAGACTTATGGGCCGCCCACACCGTTGTTGGAGACACATCCGGCGTAGAGTTTAAGCTGAAGTATTCTTTAATTGCTTCCTCGATGATAGAGGCTAGAATGGGGTCACTAAGAATAGATTCCTGTAGGCGCCAGCGCGGGCGGTCTCTATGTCCCGAAGGTCTGAGGGCTGTCAATGCGACCATAGAGTGATCGGATAAAGGGGTATCCACAATCCGGGATTTGACAAGTAAAGGGATCGAATTGGAGCGCGTAAAGATGTGATCTATCCTGGCATAAGATCCATGGGGTGCCGAGAAATGCGTATAGTCTCTCGCCCGAGGATTAGCTTCCCTCCAAATGTCCACCATTCCCCCCCATGTATTAACTTCGCTATGCGTACACTTTGTTTGGAAGGACGTTTAGATTTTGACAACCCGGAACCGGATTTGTCCAGTGAGAAGTCGAAAGCTATATTAGAGTCCCCCCCAAAAAAAACTGTGCCCTTAAGGTGAGGTCCCGGTTTGTGGAGAAGGGACTCAAAGAAAACCCTCGGACCCTTATTGGGTGAGTAATAGGAAACAAAAGTGTATAATTCCCCATCTATATTCCCCGAGACCAAAATATACTGGCCTTGGGGGTCCACTACTGTTTCAGGCTGAGACAGGTTGATATGTTTAGCAAAACAGATTGCGACCCCTTTTGTTTTATTGGGTGCCGAAGATAAAAAGAATTGGGGAAACCGTTGGTGAAGGAAGGTGGTATTGTAGGAAATGGGGAAGTGGGTCTCTTGCAAGAGGAGAACGTCCGCTTACATAGACTGGTACAGTTGGAATAGTTTTCTCCTTTTGATGGGGGAGTTCAAGCCCTGGGTGTTATGCGATATAATTTTGAGAGTGGGGGAATTGATTATGTGATCAGGCATAAAGTTAGTGGTGTGCAGTTCTGTTTGTGTGAGTGGTCCTACCTGACCGGTGAGAGGAGGGTGCTTTGAGGTTCCTGAGGTTGGATAGAGCCGGGAACGCGAGACCTGGGAGGGAAGACCAGAGACGAAAGCGTGGTCCAGACCTGCTCAAGCGGAGATAAAGGGAAAGGGAGAGGAGAGGGAAGAGAAAGAGAAGAAAAGAGAGTTCAATGATTGCATAATATTGGAACAGTAAACATTCCTGCATGTAACAAAAACATAAAATAATAAAACGGGGGTCCCCAGACCCCCCCATACTCCGGGGTAGGATGGTTTAGCCATGCCTTACCCTAAACCTGAAAGGTTCGGTGTCCAAACAGTAGGACTACCGAGCAAGAAACCGAATGCATTATCAGTGCACTTGGTTTCTACTTGAGGTGCATTTAGAACACCGCATCCCCGCCACCTAAAGAATAACACAACTGGAGACCATAAAATAGTCTAACATTTCTTGGAAGAACTGAGAGTCCCCACATCTAAAAAAAAAAAAAAAAAAAAAAGAAAACAAACAGAGACAAGATACCCTCAGCTGGAATCAGAATGAGAAATCCCATCCCCTACACAGAAACCCCCCCCCAACCCTGGAGCCCGAGAGGGCCGATAAACACATAACATCAGGGTAACCATGGTCTAATGAACTGTTAGGTCCACATGCCTTACAGTGAAAGTGGGGGATGAAACTGCATTGCCTGGGTCCTGGGCCGTCATAGGGGTTCAGTGTAAACCGTGATATGGGGTAACAAGCCTAACCCTTGTTTAAAATGAGAAAGGATACCCAAAGTCTTTCTTCCTGCAAAAAGATAATGTGACTGTACATAGGTAGAAGGATAATTCTCAGAGATGTTGGATAACACCTGAATATCATAAATAACCCCTCCAACATAGTCCAGAGATTTGTAGGCAAGATTACCCCCTGTCTCTGACCCAGGCCTATGGATGTGTAGGTACTGTTGTTATCGGGCCGGGGAGGCCAGGGACCTAAAGTATGAAAAGTAACTTGTACCAAATAAGTCAAACCCTTAATGTGGGATATCTCAGAAGTGGGGCTAATGGAGAAGTGGGAGAGACTCCGAGGAGCTGAAAAAGGCAGAAGGAGAGTTCCAGATCAGAGCCCTAATCCTTGGTTATAGCCGGCCATCATGGGGGAAGATTTTCTTTCGAACGCTTGGAGCTTTGCTTCAGCCAGGTAGGTTGTAGCGGGCTTGCAGATGGAGGTCTTTTCATGGACGAAGTGGAGCTCCTGCTGTTCAGGGAGGATGATGGATCCAGGGGAATCAGGCCCAACTGGAGAAGCAGGCGTTCTCCCTCTGCGAAGGAAGAAAAGTTATAGTTTTTGTTTTTGTAGGAAAAGTTCAGCCGCAGGGGGAATGACCAACGGTACGAGATTTCCTTTTCCAGCAAAAGTTGCAGTAAAGGTTTGAGGGAGCGCCTTTTTTGAACAGTGTATGGCGACAAGTCTGCGAAGATCTGGATCCTATGTCCCAGTAATTTGATGTCGTCTGCGCCCCTAGATCTCCTCATCACTTCCTCCTTCACGGAGTAGAAATGGGGCTTTACGATAATGTCTCCGGGGAGACCATCCGAGCGAGGGGGTTGCAGGGCCCTGTGTGCTCTGTCGAGCTCCAGGCGATGTTCAGTGATATCAGGAATGAGATTCCGCAGCAGGGTTTTCACACAACTGTGTACCTCTTTTTCTGATTCGGAGAGTCCGCGAATGCGAAAGTTATAGCGTGTCGATCTATTCTCGAGGTCATCGATTTTTGCAAATGCTGTTTCCAGTTGTTCCTGCATGTCCTGAATCCTTGCTGAGTTTTGATTAATGCGTGACACAGCTTGGTCAGCTTTCTTTTCAATAGTGTCCATTCTTTGCCCAATTTGCTGCAGATCCGCATGAATGGATGCTGTAATTTGTGCTGCATTTAGGGCCAGGCTTTTAGAGAGCAGCTGGGAGGAGGCATCCATCATTAAGGGGAAGTCTGTGGGAGCTGGGATGGCTACAGATGTCTCCGATACGGACAATAAAAGTCCTGTGTGAGGGTCCATCATAGGGGTGGATGGAAGGCCAGGGCACATCCTGCCCAAAAGGGATTCGGTGGAAGAAGGAGAGGTGGCCAGAGGCAGGGGCGGAAAGTCCATACTTGGGGACTGAGGAGGCTGAGCGTCCTGGTCAGCTATGGAGACTTCAGCTCCCTCTGGGCTGTATGTGCCTCGTGGTGTCGCCGCCATCTTGGCATAGCTGGCCGGTTGGCTGGCCGCTTTCATCTGACCCTCCAAGTTCCTCCTAACGTTCGCCGTTTTGATCCGGTGTTTCCCGGGGGTCTCCCCCGCTGTTATAATCTGGTGGTATGCTGTGGGGTGCGCTCAGACTGCTCCAGTGGCTATTACAGGGCCGCGGTGGAGCAGAGCTCTAGAAGGCAGCGGCCATCTTCGGAGCTGCCGCGCATGCGCCTCCACTCCTTGTAGCTTTTTTAACACCTTTTTCTGACACTGTTTAAACAGCTTTTTTTTTTCTTTGCTTCCTTCAGTCTAATAATTAAGGGGAGTGGTTAATTGGTCACAGGTGCTTGAGGCCTATATAACCTTGTGCAAAACTCATTGTGAACCTGCTCATCTTTGAGTCTGCTGGAACGCTGTCCAAGTGGAATTGGTCTAAGTGGTGAGTTAAAAACCAGAGTTAGTGGAACTGGTCTAAGTGGTGAGTTAAAAACCAGAGTTAGTGGAACTGGTCTAAGTGGTGAGTTAAAAACCAGAGTTGAAAACAGGAGGTTATAACAGGGGTCATAGTACCTGTGTAGTGTGAGTACCTGAGTTTTGTCTGAGTAGTGTGTGTGGATCGTTAATAATTGTGTATTGTTTACTGTGTATTGCGAGTGCATGTAGGTCTGCAAATGCATGTAGTTCTGCGAGTGCACGTAGGTCTGCGAGTGGTCTGCGAGTGCACGTAGGTCTGCGAGTGCACGTAGTTCTGTGAGTGCACGTAGGTCTGCGAGTGGTCTGCAAGTGCAAGTAGGTCTGTGAGTGGTCTGCGAGTGCACGTAGGTCAACGAGTTCACGTAGTTCTGCGAGTGCACGTAGATCAGCGAGTGGTCTGCAAGTGCACGTAGTTCTGCGAGTGCACGTAGTTCTGCGAGTGCACGTAGGTCTGCAAGTGGTCTGCAAGTGCATGTAGGTCTGCGAGTGGTCTGCGAGTGCACATAGGTCTGCGAGTGGTCTGCGAGTGCACGTAGGTCTGCGTGTGCACATAGGTCTGCGAGTGTTCTGCGAGTGCACGTAGGTCTGCAAGTGGTCTGCGAGTGCACGTAGTTCTGCGAGTGCACTTAGGTCTGTGAGAGGTCTGCGAGTGCACTTAGGTCTGCGAGTGCACGTAGGTCTGCGAGTGCCTGTTTATTGTCTTGTTGAGTACCTGTGTATTGTCTTGTTGAGTATTAGTGTCAGGAAGCTGTAGTGTAGTGTAGTTGTTAGGTAATTTGGACAGGGTATGATCCCCAATCCTCATTAAATTTAATAGGTACGATGCCCGGCGGGTGTGGAGAGGCAACTCGTTTTCTTGTGGTATGTATGCATTCCATGATCATCCGATCGAGGGTGAATACTGCTGTGCAAAATGTAAGCACATTGTTTCCATGGAAGCCCAGCTTCTGAATCTGGGGAAGCAACTGTCAGCACTGAGAAGTCCCTCCATACTAAAGGAGAGCCAGGAACGTACACGGCAGGTGCCGGCTGGGGCCAGCACAGAGGCGGGTGGAGACAAAGAGGTGCAGGCACTAGCAAAGAGTAGATGGGTGACAGTCAGGAAGGGTATAGGGGGAAGTGCCAGGGAGGCCGATCCAGGGCTGGAGCATCCCAATAAGTATGCTCCATTGAGTGACATTGGTGAAACCAGTCAGGGACCAGCACTGCTGGAGCTGAGGGACTCTCCTAGCTGCCGGGGGAAGAACTCCTCCAGTGAGAGTGGGGGGGGAAGCAAAGGGATAGGAAAGACAGATTCTGGTGGTAGGTGACTTAATTCTTAGAAGGACAGAGAGGCCAATCTGGGGGAAAAAAAAAACGTGATGGCGCCACAGCCACTAGCTCCACCCGACGCGTTTCCCCTCAACAGGCATCCACTGGGAACGGAGACATCTAACATGTAACAAAGACCTGAAGCGCTGAACAGTATGTTGTCTACCAGGTGCTCGAGTTCGGCACATCACGGATCTGGTGGACAGCTTACTGGGAGGGGCTGGGAAAGGCCCAGCTGTCATGGTGCACATTGGCACCAATGACGAAGTCATAGGCAGATGGAGTGTCCTAAAGAATGATTTTAGGGACTTAGGAGCTAAATTGAGGAAAAGGAAATAATACTGGGAGTATGCTATAGGCCCCCTAACCTGAGGGAGGAAGGGGAGATAGATCTCCTCATATAAAGTCACAAGCATCCAAAGTATATAGTGATACAATGTATGTGAACTAAAAACGTGTTTTCCACACTGTTAACGTGACAACAGTTTATATGTTAAAAATAGTGAAAAAAATGAGTGAAAAAAATGGTGTATCCAATATTAAAAATATACCAACATGCTTCAAACTCTGTTGTTAAAACAGAGACTATATAAATATATCTCCATATATACTAAAGTAACCACCTAAAAATGTGCTAATGTGATGCAAACCACAATGTTGCTAAATTGTGACCGGCAACAATGTAGCACCCAGTCCACACATCAACCTCGTGCTACTAAATAGGTCTATAAGTGAGAGCTTTTAAACATCTATAAATTAAAATTGAGAGTAAAACTCATGTATAAAAATTCATCAAACAAAAAAAGTCCACATAGAAATATATCATGTTGATGATGAATCACACATCTTCAAATTTAGGATAAAACGATGATCCTCCCGCTAAAAGATATGGTAAAATTAACCGCTTACCGGATCAGATGGATCTCAAGTCATAGAGATCTAATGGGCTTGTTGCCGGCCTCAGTGATTGCCACCTGGATAGCGATCAAGGGAGATGTCCTCATTCACTTCTACCGATCAGCAAGCAGGAACTTTCTTTCTTATTTCAATCACTGATTTCCACAACCGCAGAGGGGAGGGTTAATTGTCTCCCCTGGATCATCCACAAAAGCAGATCCCTCAATAGAAACAAAACGAGGGAGACTCCATAGTGCAGATGTGTAACATTGGTTTATTTAAAAGTCATTTTGAAAGTCACTCAAAAAACTCCACAGCAAATGGTCACAGCAATGACACACAGCACACTGGAAACTGCAAATCAAAAACTTCAAAATGCACAGCAAACGGGAACTGGATAAAAATCAGCTAAAAAATAGCACACACGCAGCAGAGGAACAAACTGACTGACTGCATGGGGGAAAAGAAAAAACATGATGGCGTCACAGCCACTAGCTCCACCCAACGCGTTTCCCCTCAACAGGCATCCACTGGGAACGGAGACATCTAACATGTAACAAAGACCTGAAGCGCCGAACAGTATGTTGTCTACCAGGCGCTCTGGTGGACAGATTACTGGGAGGGGCTGGGGAAGGCCCAGCTGTCATGGTGCACATTGGCACTAATGACGAAGTCAGAGGCAGATGGAGTGTCCTAAAGAATGAATTTAGGGACTTAGGAGCTAAATTGAGGAAAAGAACCTCCAAGGTAGTATTCTCAGGAATACTACTGGTACATCGAGCCACAACAGAAAGGCAGAGGGAGATTAGGCAAGTAAACAAGTGGCTGAAGAGCTGGTGTAGTAAGGAGGGTTTTGGTTCCTGGAGGACTGGGCCAACTTCTCAGTCGATAACCGGTACTATAGAAGGGATGGACTGCACCTAAATGAGGAGGATGCAGATCAGCTGGGAATGAAGATGGCCAAAAAGTTAGAGGGGTTTTTAAACTAGGCGATGGGGGGAGGGTCCAGAGGTAGAGATAGTCAGCGCGGAACATATTCCAGAGGGTAGTATTGGGGGCATTAGTGGTAGGTTAACCAAAGCACATAAACCCAAGGTAAGTATAGTAGCAAGTCCTAGTTGCAATCTCAGGACACCCAATAAGAGGATAATAGGCGACCGGTCTAAACTACGTGGCATGTTCACCAATGCCAGGAGCCTGGGGACAAGATGGATGAACTAGAGATACTGTTGTACGAGGAGGATTTGGATTTTGTGGGAATTTCAGAGACCTGGTTCAACAGCTCTCATGATTGGCTGGTAAACTTTCAAGGGTATACCCTTTATCGCAAGGATAGAGAGGGTAAAAAAGGGGGAGGGGTATGCCTATATATCAAGAATAATGTACAAGTGAATGTGAGAGATGACATCACTAAGGGAGCTAGGGAGGAGGTGGAATCCTTATGGGTGGAGCTCCAAAGGGATGAAGCTAAGGGGAAAATAATACTGGGAGTATGCTATAGGTACCCTAACCTGAGGGAGGAAGGGGAGATAGATCTCCTATCACAATTTGGATTAGCAGCAAGGATGGGAAGTGTTATCATAATGGGAGATTTTAACTATACAGACATAGACTGGGCGGAGGGAACCGTGAACGTTGCCAGTTCCTAAATGTCTTGCAGGACAATTTTATGGGTCAGATGGTAGATGCACCAACTAGAAATAAAGCGTTACTGGATCTACTGATTACCAACAATACAGATCTGATCATGGATGTGGAAATACGGGGCAATTTAGGTAACAGCGATCAAGGGTCAATTGGCTTCAGTATAAATCACACAAATAGGAAATGTAAGGAGAATACAAAGACACTGAATTTCAAAAGAGCCAACTTCCCTAAACTACGAGCCTTGCTAGAAGGCATAAATTGGGATAAAATCTTAGGAACAAAGAACATGGAAGAGAGATGGGTTTGCTTTAAGAGCATATTAAATAAGGGCATTCCCAATGCATCCCATTGGGTAATAAATTTAAAAGATCGATCAAAAGTCCTGGATGGCTTAACTCCAATGTAAAAATGCATCAAAAAGCAAAGGAGAAGGCCTTCAAAAAAATACAAGGTTGAGGGATCATCATCAGCATTCAGACTTTATAAAGAATGCAACAAGAAATGTAAGGGTGCAATAAGGACGGCTAATAGAACACGAAAGACACATAGCGGAGGAGAGCATAAAAAATCCTAAGAAATTCTTTAAGTATGTAAACAGTAAAAAAGGGGAGGACAGACCATATTGGCCCATAAAGAATGAGGAAGAACATCTGGTTACAAAAGATGGAGAGATGGCAAAGGTATTGAATTTATTCTTCTCCTCAGTCTTCACGAGGGAATCGGGGAGCTTCAGTAACCAAAACTGCAGTGTTTATCCTCATGACACATCACAGGAAGCACCTCCATGGTTAACAGAGGCCAGAATTAAAATTAGACTTGAGAAACTTAACATTAATAAATCACCTGGACCAGATGGCTTGCACCCAAGGGTACTTAGGGAACTCAGTCAAGTAATTGCCAGACCATTGTTCCTAATTTTTACTGACATTCTACTGACTGGAATGGTACCAGCTGATTGGAGAAAAGCCAATGTAGCACCAATATTTAAAAAGGGCCCAAAATACATCCCTGGGAATTACAGACCAGTTATGCCGAGTACACAAGGTCGGACTTTTCGGCCGAACTTGTCCGACGGACGCCGACGGACCAATTCCGGCGGACAATCCGATTTTGCGTGGGCTTCACCGGACCTTCAGCGGACTTTTCCAGTCGCAAATCTGACGGACTTTAGATTTGGAACATGCTTCAAATCTTTACGTTGTAACTCCGCCGGACCCAGAAATCCGCTCGTCTGTATGTTAGTCCGACGGACAAAAACCCATCCTAGGGCAGCTATTGGCTACTGGCTATCAACTTCCTTATTTTAGTCCGGTGTACGTCATCACATACAAATCCGTCGGACTTTGGCGTGATCGTGTGTAGGCAAGTCCGGGACCATGGACCATAGGGTGAGTACATGGATTGAAAACTGGCTACAAGGGCAAGTTCAGAGGGTGGTGATAAATGGGGAGTACTCGGAATGGTCAGGGGTGGGTAGTGGGGTCCCCAGGGTTCTGTGCTGGAACCATTCCTATTTAATTTGTTCATAAATGACCTGGAGGATGGGGTAAACAGTTCAATCTCTGTATTTACGGACGATACTAAGCTAAGCAGGGCAATAACTTCTCCGCAGGATGTGGAAACCTTGCAAAAAGATCTGAACAAATTAATGGGGTGGGCAACTACATGGCAAATGAGGTTCAATGTAGAAAAATGTAAAATAATGCATTTGGGTGGCAAAAATATGCATGCAAGCTATACACTGGGGGGAGAACCTCTGGGGGAATCTAGGATGGAATATGACCTGGGGGTCCTAGTAGATGATAGGCTCAGCAATGGCATGCAATGCCAAGCTGCTGCTAACAAAGCAAACAGAATATTGGCATGCATTAAAAAGGGGATCAACTCCAGAGATAAAATGATAATTCTCCCCGCTCTACAAGACTCTGGTCGGCTGCACCTAGAGTATGCTGTCCAGTTCTGGGCACCAGTCCTCAGGAAGGATGTACTGGAAAAGGAGCAAGTACAAAGAAGGGCAACAAAGCTAATAAAGGGTCTGGAGGATATTAGGTATGAGGAAAGGTTGTGAGCACTGAACTTATTCTCTCTGGAGAAGAGACGCTTGAGCGGGTATATGATTTCAATATACAAATACCATACTGGTGACCCCACAATAGGGATAAAACTTTTTCGCAGAAGGGAGTTTAACAAGACTCGTGGCCACTCATTAAAATTAGAAGAAAAGATGTTTAACCTTAAACTATGTAGAGAGTTCTTTACTGTAAGAGTGGCAGGGATGTGGAATTCCCTTCCACAGGCCGTGGTCTCAGCGGGGAGCATCGATAGTTTCAAGAAACTATTAGATAAGCACCTGAACGACCACAACATACAGGGATATACAATGTAATACTGACATATAATCACACATATGGGTTGGACTTGATAGACCTGTGTCTTTTTTCAACCTCACCTACTATGTAACTATGTATTGTTGCTAGCATGAATGATCACATGTTCATACAATAGCAACTGGGGCAGTTGCCTGGACTGTTCAAAGTTTGATCAATGGGTGGGCTCCCCCTGCTCAACAGAACTCTGTTGTTTAAAGTACTTCTGTTGAATAGATCTTTTACCCAAAGTTCACACCTATGCATTTAACATTGTTTCCTATGGTTTTTGGAAAGGGTCGGGGACTTTTTTTTGCAGCTAATAGATTTCAATGGAGCTGCACCAGAAACGCAAGTGGTACGTTTGTGATGCGATTTTTGATGTGTTTTGCGGTTCTTATTTTACCACTGTATAAAGCTGGTTGCTAAGCAGGGGGCTGGGAAGCTGGCCGCTGCGTCCTATGCAACCGATGAGTCATCAGCTGTCAGCGGGGTTCCCCGCTGAAAGCTGAATGTAAAAAAAGAAAAAATTTTCCGGCAAAAAAAAAACATTGCAAAAAAACGGTGTGGGGAACATGCCGCCCGGCAGGTAAAGAAAGGGAGGAGATGAGTGAGCGCCCCCCTCCTGAACCATACCAGGCCACATCCCTCAACATGGGGGGATGGGTGCTTTGGGGCAGGGGGGCTCTGCGCCCCCCACCCTGAAGCACCTTGCCCCCATTTTGATGAGGACAAGAGTCTCTTCACAACAACCCTTGCCTGGTCGTTGTCGGGGTCTGCGGGCGGCTTATAGGAATCTGGAAGCCCCCTTTAACAAGGGGACCCCCAGATTCTGGCCCCCCATCCTATATGAATGGGTATTGGGTTTATTGTACCCCTACCCATTCACCAAAAAAGCAGTGAAAAGTTAAAAAAAAACAAGAGCCAGTTTGACAATTCCTTTATTAGTAAAATAGCTCTGAGCCGCCGTCTCTCCTGGTGTCGGCTCACCCGGTGCCCTCGCCTTCTTCCGCTGCTGTTTTCTCCCAGTGCTGTCATCTTCCAGTGTTGTCGTCTTCTTTCTCCTCCTTGCGTCTTCTTCCTCGCCGGTTACCCGCTAAAAAACAAAAAAAAGTTGGTCTTGTCGCAAAGCTGTGTTCCTCCGTTGTTATGTTCCCCGCTGTCCAGTGCCTCTTATCATGTGACATCACAAGGGGCGGGCTCCCAGGGCGACATCATCATGGGGGCAAGGTGCCTTGGGGTGGGTGGGTTCAGAGCCCCCCCGCCCCAAAGCACCCATCCCCCATGTTGAGGGCATGTGGCCTGGTATAGTTCGGGAGGGGGGCGTTCTCTTGTCCCCTCCCTTTCCATTATCCAAAAATGAGTATGGCACAACTGCAAACCTACCAAGACATGGCTGTCCACCTAAACTGATAGGTTGGGCATAGAAAGCATTCATTAGAGAAGCAGACAAGAGGCCCATGGTAACTCTGGGGGAGCTGTGGAGAT
The DNA here is from genome assembly GCF_042186555.1 of Aquarana catesbeiana. Classification (NCBI taxonomy): domain Eukaryota; kingdom Metazoa; phylum Chordata; class Amphibia; order Anura; family Ranidae; genus Aquarana; species Aquarana catesbeiana. Next base: position 170,222,130 of record NC_133336.1, on the reverse strand, counting down.
CCGCTCAGGTGGGAGAATCTGTTCACGGGACAACTATAAGACTGGGTTCACACCTATGCAAATTGGATGCGTATTTCCCCGCATTCAATTCACATAGCAGGAGAATGTGACTGGCTCTGTATGATTCTCTATGGTTCACATATCTCCACAGCAGGGCCGGTGCGTTTTGCAGGAAAAGCATGTGCTTTTTTGGTCCTGCCAAAATTTGGGCTGAAATCAGACCTGAAACAGTGAACCAGCCCGCACTGGACCCCTGCTGTGCGACGGATGCGGCTCATATGTGAACCAAGCCTTAGTCATGCAATCTACAAATCTGGCCTTTATGGAAGAGTGGCACAAAGAAAAACATTGTTGAAAGAAAGCCCTGAAAGAAGTCCTGTTTGCAGTTTGCGAGAAGCCATGTGGGGGACACAGCAAACATGTGGAAGAGAGTGCTCTGGTCAGAGGAGACCAAAATTGAAATTTTGGCCTAAAAGCAAAACGCTATGTGGCGAAAAACTAACACTGCACATCACCCTGAACACACCATTCCCACCGTGAAACATGGTGGTGGCAGCATCATGCTGTGGGGATGCTTTTCTTCAGCAGGGACAGGGAGGCTGGTCAGAGTTGATGGGAAGATGGATGGATCCAAATACAGGGCAATCTTAAAGTCTGCAAAAAACTGGCAGAGGCACTGTGCAGCGCTCAGTGCATTGCAGGGTGTTCGTCAGGGTGAACACCCAGCGAACACCCTGAAAATTTGGGTGTTTGTCGATCGGCCCGAACAGGCAAATTTTTGGCCTGAACTCATGCTCGGGCAAACTGTTTGCCCATCCCTAGTGGGCAGTACTTACAGTTACCAGGTCCCTGACCAGGACGCTGGCACTGACAGATCGAGGCGTGCAATGCTGTACCCAAACAAAATTGATGTCCTTTTTTCCCAGAAATAGAACTTTCGTTTGGTGGTATTTGATCACCTGTGTGGTTTTTATTTTTTGTGCTATAAACAAAAAAAGCGACAATTTTGAAAAAAATATATATACAGGTGATACTCAAAAAATTAGAATATTGTGCAAAAGTTTATTTATTTCACTAATGCAATTAAAAAGGTGAAACTAATATATAAGATAGACTCATTACATGCAAAGCAAGATAGTTCAAGCTGTGATTTGTCATAATTGTGATATTATGGCTTACAGCTCATGCAAAAACCCCAAATCCACAATCTCAGAAAATTAGAATATTACATGCAATCAATAAAACAAGGATTGTACATAGAACAATATCGGACCTCTGAAAAATATAAGCATGCATATGTACTCAGTACTTGGTTTGGCCCCCTTTTGCAGCAATTACTGCCTCAATGCAGTGTGGCATGGAAGCTATCAGCTTGTGGCACTGCTGAGGTGTTATGGAAGACCAAGATGCTTCAATAGTGGCCTTCAGCTCTTCTGCATTGTTAGGTCTCATATCTCTCTTCTTTCTTTTGGCAATGCCCCATAGATTCTCTATGAGGTTCAGGTCAGGCAAGTTTGCTGGCCAATTAAGCACAGTAATCCCACGGTCATTGAACCAGGTTTTGGTGCTTTTGGCAGTGTGGGCAGGTGCCAAGTCCTGCTGGAAAACGAAGTCAGCATCCCCATAGAGCTTGTCTGCGGAAGGAAGCATGAAGTGCTCCAAAATCTCCTGGTAGACGGCTGCATTGACCCTGGACTTAATGAAGCACAGTGGACCAATACCAGCAGATGACATGGCCCCCCAAATCAACACAGACTGTGGAAACTTCACACTGGACTTCAAGCATCTTGCAGTGTGTACCTCCATTTTTCCTCCATACTCATGGTCCTTGGTTTCCAAATGAGATGCAAAATTTGCTCTCATCAGAAAAGAGGACTTTGAACCACTGTTTTTCTTTAGCCCATGTAAGACGTGGTTTGTTGTTCAGGAGTGACTTGACAAGAGGAATGCGACATTTGAAGCCCATGTCCAGGATCCATCTGTGTGTGGTGGCTTTTGATGCATTGACTCCAGCCTCAGTCCACGACTTGCGAAAGTCCCCAACACTTTTGAATGGCCTTTTCCTGACAATCCTCTCCAGGCTGCAGTCATCCCCGCTGCTTGTGCACCTTTTTCTTCCACACTTTTCCCTTCCACATAACTTTCTATTAATGTGCTTTGATACAACACTTTGGGAACATCCAACTTCTTTTGCAATTACCTTTTGAGGCTTTCCCTCTTTATGGAGGGTGTCAATGATGGTTTCTGCACAACTGTCAGGTCAGCAGTCTTTCCCATGATTGTGATTCCTACTGAACCAGACTGAGAGACCAATTAAAGTAAGGGTCTCCAAATTATGGCCCTCCGGTTGTTCAGAAACTACAATTCCCATCATGCCTAGTCATGTCTATGAATGTCAATTTTTCATTGCCTCATGGGATGTGTAGTTCCACAACAGCTGGGGGGCCATAGTTTGGAGATCCCTGATTAAAGGCTCAGGAACCCTTTGCAGGTGTTATGGCTTAATTAGCTGATTAGAGTGGGACACTTTAAGCCTAGAATATTGCACCTTTTCACAATATTTTAATTTTCTGAGATTGTGGATTTGGGGTTTTTGCATGAGCTGTAAGCCATAATCATCACAATTATGACAAATCACGGCTTGAACTATCTTGCTTTGCATGTAATGAGTCTATCTCATATATTAGTTTCACCTTTTAAGTTGCATTAGTGAAATAAATGAATTTTTGCACGATATTCTAATTTTTTGAGTATCACCTGTATGGTTTAATTTTCTGCTATAAAACATTTCCAAAAAAAAATGTAAAGAAACAAATTTATTTATCAGTTTAGGCCGATATGTATTCTGCTACATATTTTTGGTAAATAAATTGCAATAAGCGTATATAAAATAGGGGATAGATTTATGGACTTTGGATTTATTCATTTATTTTACTAGTAATGGTGGCGATCAGTGATTTTTAGTGGGACATGCGACATTGCGGCGGACAGATCGGACACCTAACTGACATTTTTGACACTTTTTTGGGAACCAGTGGCATTATTACAGTAATCAGTGCTAAAAAGCTGCACTGTTATTGTACTAATCAGTGGCAGCCTGTGCATTGTGGGCCCATGGGCGCCGCCCCCCCGACACTGCATCTGCCTTCCCTATCCATGGCGGGGAGAGGGGTGTGTTTTTTGAAGCAAATGATTAGAGGCTCTAATAGGCTTCAAAAAGGGTGGGCTTGGGGCATAGAGCACTGCATTCCGATCCTACCCAGTTGTTTGACGATAGCGAATTAATTTTTGCTATTTGCACACTAAATCTTCTCACCGCTAATCAGGAAGCAGGTATGAGACCTGTTTCCCGATTGACCAAAATGTCAGGTGATCCTATTGGATGCCTGACGTGGAGCCAGGGAGGAACCCGGTGGAGCCATAGAGGAAGCCCACTACCCTGGAGCGATCAAGGGGTTAAATGTGTTCCCTGCAGGTGTTCTAACTGTATGGGGGACTGTGTGGCTGGAGAAACACACAGATCCATCTTCCTGCTTAGCAGAAAGACAGGATCTGTGTTATCTGCTTGTTTACGCAGGCAGATCCCCGTTCTAACAGGGGAGATCTTCATTCTGTCACTGCGGGGAGCTGATTGGCAACCCTGCTGGCCAATGAGAGCGTGACCACAAAAGCGAGATCCTGAGCCGACGCATAGCTACGGGGATTTGCGGGATCATGCCACCTTGCCCCAGTATAATGATGGCAGCTGGTCGGCAAGTGGTTAAAGGGATAGTTTGCTTTTACCACAAAACTGCCTATGAAGATAAGGGGCTTCTGTAGATAAAAACAAACCGTTCAGCTCTGACTAAAGTTGAATAAAGCCCTTACTATAGGTGTAGGCTGTTTACATACCTTATGAAGCCTGACTGGAATACTCCCAGGACATTGCTATGTACTTCCGGGATGTGAGGCCTAGTCGTCACTGCTTACCTCCACCTTCACAGGAGTCAGCTCTCAAATGCTGAGCTCAGAGATACTGCATTAAGGGAGAGAAAAAGTATATGCAGGGGTTTGAATCAGAGAAAGTGCTCACTCCTGTGATGAAGGAGGTGAGCAGTGACAACTAGGCCTCACTTAGCAACATCCTTGGAGTATTCCAGTCAGGCTTAAGGTATGTAAATGTCATACACCTATGGCAAGGGTATTATTCATCTTTAGTCAGAGCTGCACAGTTTATTTTTATCTACAGACACCCCTTACCTGCATAGGCAGTTTTTTTGTAATGGTTAAAAGGATAGTTTACCAAGTATAAACTAACTTGGCAACCAGATGGCACCCTAGGACCAGAAATTTCTATGTCTGTTTTTTTCTGGGAGAATGAATTTCACAAAATAATCTGTTATAGGATAAATTAATTGTTTACTATAACAAGTTGGACTAAAATATATAGATTGCTTGGAGAGTCTGGTGATTTCTAATGTATGATAATTACTCTTGTTACTCTTGTCTGGTGTAGCAGTAATAAGAGATTATTCTGTGCTTCACATTCTGGCCTTCCTACAAACAGGTCTTGACCAGAATCTAGCTCTCAGCATTCTAAAAGGGCAAGTTTCAGCTTTATCAGTCCATTTTAAAAGATTTCTAGCTTAACTTTCCCCCTAAAACCCTTATTCAAGGTATAGCCCATAATAGGTCCCCCTGCAGTAACCTATGCGTTCCTAGGACCTTAACCTGGTTCTTACTGCCTTGCAAAAAACACCATTTAAACCCATCAGGGATATTCCCTTGGAGTCTCATACCAGCAAAGGTACATTTCTGGTGCCCATAATGTCAGAATGTATGTCAGAACTAGGGGCTCTTTCCTGCAAAGAGCTCTTCCTCATACTTCACCAGCACAAGGTTGTGTTATGCCTTAGACCAGGGGTCTCCAAACTATGGCCCTCCAGTTGTTCAGGAACTACAATTCCCATCATGCCTAGTCATGTCTCTGAATGTTGGAGTTTTACGAGTTTTACAATGCCTCATGGAACGTGTAGTTCTGTAACAGCTGGAGAGCCGTAGTTTGGAGATCCCTGCCTTAGACCATCCTTCCTTCCAAAGGTGATTTCAATGATCCATCTCAATGAGGACATTATTCTGCCATCCTTGGGACATGCTTTTAAGCATCCAAAAGAGGTATCTCTGCATTGCCTGGATGTTGTCAGAGCCATTAGAGTGTACCTAAAATGTACTGCTTATATTAGACAAAGATTAAATTTGCCTTCTCCTGGGATCCTCACAATCCAAAGGAAGGTTGAGCATCCCAGAATCCAAAAGCCAACATTGGTAGGGGCATAAGGCTCTAAAACAAACCCCTCTTTGTAAGGCCACCACCTGTCTCGTATTAATTTTTTGGAAGTTTTACCAGGTGAATGTTTAATATTCTGCTGATGCAGCTTTCAGCCACAAGGTTTTTGCAGTGGCCCACCCCTGTATTTTAGCTTTGGGATGTCCCATGGTACATGAATAAGTTGCCTGTAACCTGTACTATATGATTAAGAGAAGAGGAATTTTGAGTTACTTGTAAATTTCATATCTTAGAGTACAGTACAGGACACAGACTACCCCTGCTCAACTCTATTTGATGTACTCTGCATTGCTTGCTACAAAACTGGGGACTCATGGAGTGGGACTGGATTATAGGAGAACCACCCCAGGGATGTGTGTCCTCAAAAGCTTGCCAAAGCCCAGTCACCTTAAGATATGAACCTATACACCATTGTGTATGAATAATTTGTCAAATCTTGTACTGTACTCCAGGTATAGGAATTTACAGGTAAGTCAGAATTCCTATTTTTCCTTTTGTCTTATTCTTGTAATATTGGATTAATAAGCTATCAATGGAAAGTTTTTAATATATTTTTCTCCCTTTCTCTTCCCTTTCTCTTGTTGGCAAAAACAGCTGTAGTCACCACCCACTTTGGTAGTATCAATTAAATATGCTAATGTTCTGTGGTACTAACCTGACATGCTAATTGTGCAAAGGTGGAGCTTGTATATGTGTATGTGAGTATATATGTATATATCTTGCCATATCTGTTTTAAACTAGCTACGACTAAGGCTATTGTTAAAACGCGTCAGTTCTATTGTTATACTGTAATTCTGATGTACCAATAAACGACACTTCAAGGATTACAGTCTTGCCGGCTCTTCTTACTACATGCTATCAATGGAAAGTGCATCAAGGAAGCGATTTATACTCTTAACTAGCACTGACTGAAACTTTCTGGACTTTTTATGGAGATATCACCATCTCTATACATGAATGACAATATTGGGGTTTCAACTCCATTATAAAATATATATATATATATATATATATATATATATATATATATATATATATATATATATATATATATGATCTAATATAAATTATTTCAACAAAGAGAAATTAGTTCCTTTAATGTAGAGAATAGTTACATTCATTCCTAGGGGAGAAATTCATTTTCTTCTGGTAACATTCTGCACTTATTCTACAGATTGGATAATAATCACCTGACAGACAGTTCCTGCCCCCACCTGGCATCTGGAATAAGAAATAACCTGACACTGAATACACTAAACCTGTCCTGGAACAATCTGGAGGGTCCTCATTTCAGGGATCTGATGGCAGCTCTGACAACAAGCCAGATAGAGGAATTACAGTGAGTATAACAGGACTGAATGAGATAATAATATTCTGGGACAGTTTACGTGTAAACCATATAAATGAAATATAAATGTGACAATATAATTAAAATTTATCCTTAGATTCCATAAATAGCAAATCTACTGAAAAAAAAAGGTGTGTACTCCGCACCAAACAAAATTTTAAATATATAAAAAATGTGAAATAATAATATAAGCTGCTCCCCTGAATTTGGTAGATTGTACTCAAAAAGCAATTGTGTAATATATAGAGGGCGCTATAGAGTGGCTAATTAAAACAGCAATATAAACCTAAATAATTGTACACATGTGAACAGTATAAAACCACACAAATAAAAAAAGTTAACAACACGATAAACTCAAATAATTAAAATGATTATACATGTAGTCCCAAAACAGTTCATAGTAGTCTGAATACAGCAAAAAATTCTTCTGTGTGAAACAATCTTGCAACAGAGTAGTGAAAAGTCCTTCACTAACAATACCATAAGCGACACTCAACGTGTGCTGAATAATGGATCTGCTTACCAGATAAACTTGACCTCTTTACTTAAAAAGAAAGTCAAATAATGCTTTGGCAGGATGATGCCTGCTCGCATATGTGGACCGGAGATGTATGAGAAACTTCCTCCCCAGAGTTTAGACACGGGATATGTGGAAAACACAATAGAAATCCATAGCGTAATTCTATTTATTAAAAAGGTAAAACATACAAAAAAGCCAAAAGGCTGCTTATATTTATAAGTGCCCAAACCCGGCACTGAAAGCACTCTGCCTCTTCTGCAGCCCCAGTGTAAAAGGCTAAATACAGGTGCTTTTCAGGCGCTATTTTTAGTGCAAAAATGCCTCAGTGTGAAAGGGCTGTTATTGTTTTGTCCAGGGCTTTTTTTCATTCTTGGTGGAATTCAGTTGCACCACCTCTGGCTCAGGCCCTCTGCTCTCTACTAACCACTATCACTTGTAAACACAGAAGTCCGTCCCACCCCAACTGAATGATCCCCCTGCAAGTGAGAGAGGCAGAGCCACCTACAGTGTGCAGGGAGGTCCTTGAGCCGGCTTGGTGCTTCAGCTTAATACACCAACACAAGTAAGACATGTGGAAGATGGGGGTTGCATGCAGAGGTCAGAGTTGAAGAGGGGGGAAAGTGAAGAGGATAGGGGATGCATAGGTAAACAGCTGTGGAAGAAAGCTGAGTTCTGCACTCTGTGTGTAGTGCACCCCTGAGCTTTGCACTTTGTGTGTAGTGCATCCCTGAACTTTGCACTCTGTATGCAGAGCACCCCTAAACTCGACACTATGTACATAGCCCAGCCCCGAACACACCACCTGAACTCTGCACTCTGTGTAACACCCCCATGAACTCTGCACTCTGTACATAATGCGCTCCAGGTATTTATTGCCCCTGTCCTGACAAAATACGCAACTCGGCAGAATATAGAACCACTTCCGGTTTCTTAAAACCCACAGTAATTGCAGATTTTGACGAATTCGCTTTTGGACACAACAGCGGCAACCGATTGCAGCCAGCTAAAGGAACATTTGGATATTTTCACGGTACAGCGGATAACCAGGATGAAGTTGATGCCGTCTCGGAGGCGGCCATTTTGTTGGTTAGTGTTGGAGCGGAGTAACAATCTCCATTCATAATACTGTGCACCGGACTTCATTCGGTTGCCAAAACACGTATTTCTCATCATGTGAAATGACTTCATAGAAATCTACAATTAATCATGTTTTTAAATAAAACGGAAGTGACGTGGTTCGATACTCTGCCGAGTTGCCTATTTTTTCAGAACACCCCTTCCACTGTTAGTGAAATCTGACCAAACTCACTATTTGATGAGGTTTGGAGGGTTTGTGTGGGGGAGGGTTTTTCTGAGAGGTCGTGGTTGAGTTCCTGCACCTATTTTCTGAGAAAAAAAGCCCTGGTTTTGTCACACATGGTTACACCACTGATACTGATTATTATGTGCCACAATTTTTGCCTTTAAATGCATTCTATGCATTAACAAAAATTGGGGAAAAGGGGAAGGGCAAACATTGGGACTTTAAATGAGGTCATGGCCTGGTAAGGTCATGTGCCACCATCCTTGACAATGATATTGTTAAAATTAGGAGCAAGAGGGTGGGACTTTGAATGAAGCACGTGGTTGAAATTAATACATTGGTGGAGATTGAGATATTTAATATTCTGTAAATAACAAATTTACACACATAACTTCCATATACAGCAGTTGTTACCTCGACGCGTCACATGTTCCTTAGGTATGCCCTGTTCATTCACCCCCCCAGTCCCCTTTCTTTCCCCTTCCCCTGTATACATTAGTCCCACCACACAACACAGACCTCTCTGTCATCACACCCCCTTTACACCGATTTTGCACTACATTTATTTGGCCTAATCACCTCCTACTCTTATTGTCACATGTTCACCTTAGGTATGCCCTGTGTGCCCGGGTCCGGCCAGGTTGCCGGATGTGATGTGTGTCACCATTGAACCAGCCCCCCCCAGCTCCCGACACTAATGTCTTTGGGTGGTCCGTGGTCCTTGACATTACGCCTCCAGCTGCATATATACTTGTAAGTGATCTATTAGGGGGTCTCCATCTTCATTCTCCTCCCGTCTATTGATACAAGATTATTTATCAAGTTGTTCATCGAGCTAAAAACTGCCGTAGGGAGCCGGGGGGGCAGAGCCGAGTCTTCCTGTCTGTGTCAATGGACCCAGCAGCAGGACCTGGGAGCATGAAAGCACGAGTCCCCTGAGGGAGAGCGGCTCTCCAACGGGGCACTCAAGAAGAGGAGGAGCCAGGAGCGCCGCTGAGGGTTCCCCAGAAGAGGAGGATCAGGGCCACTGTGCAAAACCAACTGCACAGAGGAGGTAAGTTTGAAGGTTTTTTTTTTCTAACAAACCTTTACATATCCTCTAATCAGATAAATTCCAGATCTCTTCCAAACCGGTGAGGTGATAATTGTTTATCTGGTAGAGATCATAGGGGGAGGAATTGGGGTTTGATGTATATAGATAGCTGGGGTTCTCCGAACTTCCAATGCCATTGTCATCTTTAACTTCAGGTAAAACCTTTCCCCTCTCTGGCAGTGATTTTTGAGCATGCCAATGCCTGATTGGCTGCAAGCTTTCACACCTTCCACCAATCTGTAAGGTCAGAGCAGTTGTAATGTGCTTTCTGCTGTGTGTCCAGGACACACCTCAGCTGCAATAAAAACAGGCTCAGATCACCGCTCTCTGTACTGATGGTGACAGGTACTCTTCTGTATCAGTTAGCCATTATTTTTTATTTTTATAAATCAGATTCAGCCTCATTCATTAGAACTTCCCATTGTTTACCCACATCCACCAATCAGAACCATTGCTGTCATGGAGAATTACAGATGGAAAGTGAGGTCTGAATGTGATTTGTGGCTGTGGGGAATTACCAATTGGGAGGTGTGCTCCTTCTTTTATAGTTTGATATTTCTCAGTCCCTATAGTGCAATGTCACCTCTTAAAGTGGAATTTAAATCCAGTATATTTTTTAAATGGCCCTCCAGGAGGCTTATGCCATAGTGTGCTAGTATGCACTACACATCATGGCAGACTTACCTGTCAAAGAAACCCTCCAGCACTTTGGTCTTCCTTCTGGCTGTAGTCTGTGTGAAGATGCAGCATGATGCAGCTGCAGAAAACAAACAGAGTCTAGGTGCAATAACAGGAATGTGTTATAAAAGATGTCTACCAAAAACAAACAGACCCAGCAGGAATGCAACCTAACCGAGAGCACTGACAAGCTGTAACAGCAAAGCAGCAGGAAAGTGGTGGACCAAAGGTGCTGACAGCACCTGTCTCGAGGGGCGAAATGTGCCCTGGCCAGTCTGCACTCAACTGGGAAGGCTTCCAGGAATGATGGTGTTTTCCTGCACTTTCCCTACTCCTTTGGTACCTTTCCCTGATGCTAAGCACTGTCCCAGACAGACGGGTGACCTGTCCCTACACTAGCCACTCACAAAATTCATGCCAATACCAGGAGCCAAGGTCTTAAATAGACTCTGCCTGACCAGAGATGGCCACCAGAGAGTCACCTGGAGTGCCAGCATCCAATTGGATAGCTTCCCCCCTGTAACAAAGGAAACCATAGAGGTACTAGGTTCCTCTCTACCTCCTCCACTTGCATTGCCACTGAGGACAAGCGCCACCTGCTGAATGCCTGGGCTGTGATCACATCACTCCCGCACATGTGTACAGAAATCACTTTATCATGGCTCAGAGCGGTGCCATTAATGTAATCTGAGCTACTAATGTCCAGTTAAGTGTACATTACCACTGATAGCCAGGGAGAAGCATTCAGGACAGAAGGGCCATTAGGGTCTCTTCTGTGATAAAAACCCTACCTGTCAGTGGTATTTACTGTACAAGAACGTGACAGGCTGATGTAATAGTGTGCGAGCGTTCATCTAAGATCTAATGACCATTTATGTGCTCTCTTCTAGGATCATTGATAAATCCATTTCAGAAGAAACAAGAAGAGAACTAAAACAACTAAAAGAGCTTCGGTCAGAAATGAGGATTGTTTGTAATTGATATTAACTCCAGAAGAAAAGGCTCTGATATGGCTGTGAATGGAAGCAGGGCATTGCTGATGATTGGTTTCTAACTGTCAACCTTGTGTTCATCTTACATAGCTGGCTGCTACTTTCACTAAACTAGGGCTGCCAGAATCCTCATTTTCTGAAAGGATCTAAGGGTCGTCCAGAGATGATATAGGCTGAGCGATGAAGAGGCGGTGCAGAGGAAAATCTGTTATACATACAATTTATAGCCTATAATGTGACATTGCAAGACCCAGGCTGCGGTCCAAAGGAGAGCCACAACCCCTCCCCCACTACCCCCAATGTCTGGCAAACACTACCTCTTAGCTATTACAATGCAGTAGTGATTTGAAGAGTGTGACCTTCTGATAGAAGTAGATCTGTTCTTGCATTTTTTTGTCATGAATGGGTGTGGGCTCTGCTATTCTTCGGTTTAATAGTCAATATACTCATTTTGATATCATTTGCCAATTAGAAGCCTAAACAACAGAATCCAGACTCCTTCATTAGAAATAATATTAAACGAAGAATATATAATAGTAAGGATGCTTCCATTACTTGGCCAATCTTGTTTTTTATTTTATATGAAATGCATTTTATGATATGGTTATTTAAATTATGTTTTCATTTGTGTAAAATTCTTATGCTACAAATAAACATTTAGTACATAGCATTTCAATGTTTGAAGTGCATGCCGGTCTGTACCAGTACCAGTACCAGTTCTGCACTTGTTGCTGCTGCATAAAGGTAATCTAGATGGACAATATCTACAGGAGGAGAGGAGGTGGAATAGTGTACCTTATGACCTGCGAATGTTGGACTTTTTATGTCGGTCAGACCTTTAGGGAATTTTGAAAATGCATTCACGATCACATCTATGCCATTAAGATAGGAGACATCTATTCTCCTAAAGGCAAGCATGTGGCCCACTTCCATGCCTATGGTACATTTGATGTCAAATTCCTATGTCTGAAAAACATTCCGCAGGATCCCAGAGGGGGAGATTGGGACAGTGATCCTCCAGAGAGAAATGAGATGGATATATTCGCCTCAAGGGCTACCTCTGCCTCTGGGTTGAATTAGGGCACCTCCTTTAAGTCCTTCTTACCCATTTAGGGTTACTACGAATATGATATATATATTGTTTTCTGCATGCTTCTATTATTAATAATGATGTTTTCTTTATCGTACATCACGGTACACAGAGCACCATAGTAATGACTATGTGGGTTTATATGCTACCTTTAGGTGATTGGACACTGGCAACCAATAGTAAGAAGGTTCCTCCCATATAACCTCTCCTATACAGGAAGTACCTTTAGTTTTTTGTCAGTGTCTTGAAGGTGATGGTCACGGCTGTAAAAGCTCTTGCTTCAGATAATGTCCCAGGGAGGATGTTATAATCGGATCCATTCGGATGGCATATCATGCTAAAGTGGATGGTACCCGAGCCCTGGTTCAAGAACGGGGTCTTGCCTGTAATGTTTCCTTATGGAGCTGGACCCTTGTGATATGGTATTCGTGGTCTTTTTATTTGCCCAAAGAACTCTAAAGGGTGCTTTACAGGTCCAGGGGTGTGGACCCTAAAATAAAAGGGGACCCGGTCTCTGAAGGTCCTCAGTGACGTTACCAGCGGTGATGGGGGAAGATTGAGCCTGTCTCAGGCTCTGCTACGAGGACTGGTGAGTGCTTCCTTTGGAGGCCCCTTTTTTTACCTATAAATTGCTAGGTAATGTTATGTCTATGCCTGAGTATGTACCCTTTGTGTCCACTGGGGGGTTCCGCAGCAGTTGCACACATTTGGTTCCCTGTCAGGGACCGTGCGTGGGATCACAGGCACGTGTACGGGTAGCGGTAGTGTTTCCCGCGGGTGTGCGCATGCGCAGTAAGGCCCGGGCGTGCGTACGTCACGTGACGACGCACGCATAGGGAAGTCAGGTGCCTGCGTGTGTCAGCCTGCGTAAGGCTCAGAGGAGCCAGGAGCTGGTCGCAGTGGGACACAGAGCAGGGCACGTGAGTCGGGCATTAGCAAACTTTGTAAGGAGGCTATAGTAGGCTTATATACAGCCATATAGCACAGTAATTTCCTCTAATCCGGTAAGCATGTCTTCCAGAAAACGAGGTGCAGGGAGCAAGATTAATACTGAGGGTAAAGTGACTCCTTCAAAAACAGGAGATCAACCTCAGGCTGTTGCAGCACCTGTCTCCCCTGACAGACCTGTGGCATTTGACCTAGCTGAGCCATTGCATTTGTCAGGCATTGTGGCCACCACCAATATCCCTGCTTCGGCTTATGTTACTAAGGATGACTTAACGTCAGCTCTCGCTGGTCTTGAAGGCAAAATAGCGGGTATGATTGCCTCAGTAACGCAGGGAGGGAAGAAACGAAATAGATCTCCCTCTCCTGAGCCTGGTCCCAGTGCTGAGTCACTTGAGCACCAGGACTCCCTTAGCCAATTGGGTCCTTGTGATTTGGATCCTGAATGGGCAGAGGATTTTGAGGAGGTGGCCATAGGGGATAAAGATGCTGAAGTAGAGGAGTCCTCTGCAGGGGACTCAGGTTCAGAAGAACCGTTGACGGCTTCGCAATCCCAAAAGCTATTTATCCAGGCTTTAACCGAAATGGTAAGAACAGGTTTTAAGTTGCCCCCTGTACAAGGGCCAGAAATTTCCTGTTCTACATTGGGATCCTTGTGACCTTTGCAAGGTTCTCAGGCGTTTCCTGTGCAACCATTATTGGAGCAATTGGTTTACGCTGATTGGGAACATCCGGACAGAATATACTTACCTCCTAAAATGTTTTATTTTTTGTACCCAATGGAGGAAAAGTTCAAAAAAAGGTGGGATACAGCTTTAGTAGATGCGGCTATTTCTTCAGTAAATAAAAGCTTAACCTGTCCAGTGGATAATGCACAAGGGTTTAAAGACCCAGCAGATAAGAAGCTGGAATCTTTGCTTAAGGCCTCCTTTGCGGTGGCTGGGTCAGCAGTACAACCAGCTGTTGCGGCGATTGGGATCTGTCAATCCCTGAAGGACCATTTTAAAAGTCTGGTCAGGAACCTACCTGTCCAAGAGGAATTGTCACGTACCTGGTTGGAGGCCGAAATGCCGGGTCACAACAGGAATCCAAATAGTAATTGCACAGAGGCTCAGGAACACAGGAAGACTGACAAACCAGCAACTGCAGACACTAGCAGACTTCCTTATATAGGCCCATGTGACCAGCTGGTAGAGATACTGGGTCCTAAAGTCCTTCTCCTGCCAGAGATGCTGGGTCCTAAAGTCCTTCTCCTGCCATAAGTGCTGGTAGAGATGCTGGGTCCTAGAGCCCTTCTCCTGCTGTTGGTTCCTTGACAACTGGCACTATTGCCAGTTCTCCTACGGCCATTTCCCTGACAGGAATATTCTGTTGAATTGAAAGAACTTCCTTGGGCTTTGTGTTTTGCGATAGACGCATTAAAAGACTCAATTCAGCAAATGTCTCGCTTTGCGCTACTCTCAGCGCATATGCGCAGAGTTTTGTGGTTAAAGAACTGGTCAGCCGAGATGCCTTGCAAGAGGCTACTTGCAGCTTTTCCCTTTCATGGGGAATGTTTGTTTGGAGAAGAACTGGATAAGTATATCCAAAAAATCTCAGGAGGAAAGAGCTCCTTGCTTCCTGTGAAAAGAAGGAATAAGCAGCCTTCCTTTAAAATTCCAAACGCTCCTGGGCCAGGCGCATCTTCTCCCAAGAAGTATCGACGGCCTCAACCACCTGCCTTTAAAAGACCTCAGGGTCAGAAAAGAACTTACCAAGAAATACCAAGTCCTCCTTGTGAAGGGACGCCCCCACTCTTACAAGTGGGGGGCAGACTGTGGCGGTTCGCAAATGCTTGGGCAGGGTGGGTGCAGGACAAGTGGGTTATCTCCACTATAACGCAGGGCTACAAAATAGAGTTCCGCTATTTTCCCCCAAATCGATTTCTGAGATCAAGAGTTCCTTCGGATCTAGAAAAGAAGAAGAGCCTATTCCTAGCCTTAGAACAGCTAAAAAGGCAAGGGGTGATTACCAAGATTCCGCACAAAGAAAAGTTCAAAGGGTTTTATTCAAACCTATTCACAGTGCTGAAACCAAATGGGGAAGTAAGGCCCATTCTGGACCTCAAATCCCTCAATTCCTTTTTAAAAATCCAAACCTTCCGGATGGAATCGGTTCGCTCAGTGGTAGCATCTATAAGAAAAGGGGACTATTTAGCATCCATAGACATCAAGGATGCATACCTGCATGTACCAATTTTCGGACAACATTAGAGGTTTCTACGCTTTTCAGTAGAAGACCATCATTTCCAGTTTGTAGCACTACCGTTCGGTCTGGCTACGGCCCCTCGAGTCTTCACAAAGGTGTTGGCTCCGGTATTGGCCTTTCTAAGGTCTCAGAAGATATCGGTGATAGGATATCTGGACGATCTTCTGTTGAAGGACCAGTCCTATGCCACCCTGATAAAGAACGTTGCAACTACAGTTCATGTTCTGAGATGCCTAGGTTGGATTCTGAATATGGACAAGTCAGCTCTTCATCCAGTTCAAATCTTGACATATCTAGGCTTGATCCTGGATACGACCCAGGAGAGGGTGTTTTTACCCCCCCTGAAGGTCAGCTCAATAGTGGAGCTGGTCAGGAAAGTCAAAAGGGTAGAAAGACCCTCAATTCGATTACGCATGAGACTGCTGGGGAAGATGGTGTCATCTTTCAGCACAGTTCCTTATGTGCAGTTTCACTCCAGGTTGTTCCAGAGAATGATCCTG
This sequence comes from Aquarana catesbeiana, assembly GCF_042186555.1. Classification (NCBI taxonomy): domain Eukaryota; kingdom Metazoa; phylum Chordata; class Amphibia; order Anura; family Ranidae; genus Aquarana; species Aquarana catesbeiana. The sequence goes on along the minus strand of NC_133336.1, from coordinate 170,206,087 downwards.
GAGGCTAGGGACAAGTCTCGCCTAGCCTTGGATCATCCAATATCTCTATCTCCAAAGGTAAAACGGGACCTCTCTTGGTGGTCAAAGACCAGCAACTTAAAAAATGGGAAGTCCTTTCCGCCAGTAACTTGGAAGGTGGTAACTTCAGACGCCAGTCGTCTCGGCTGGGGAGCAGTATTGGAAGAGGCCTCCGTACAGGGAAAATGGTCCCAGGTAGAAAAAACCTTGTCGATCAATCTGTTGGAAATTCGAGCAGCTCGCTTGCCCCTCATATTCTATATGGCCAGGCTGCGGGGGTCTCCAGTCAGAGTCCAGTCCGACAATTCCACAGTGGTGGCATACATCAACCACCAAGGGGGTACCCGAAGCTGGGCAGCCCAAAAGGAGATAAATCATATACTGACTTGGGCAGAGAGACACGTGCCATATCTGTTGGCGGTATATATTCTGGGGGTGGACAATTGGCAGGCAGACTACCTAAGTCATCAGCAGTTGTTGCCAGGGGAATGGTCCCTTCACCTCAAAGTTTTCCTTCAAATATGCCAGCGTTGGGGGATGCCAGAGGTGGATCTTCTGGCATCCAGGTTCAATGCCAAGGTGGACAGCTTTGTGTCCAGAACCAGGGATCCACTTGCTGTGGGGACGGATGCATTGGTGGTTCCCTGGGATCGGTATTCTCTAATTTACATCTTTCCCCCGATCCAGATGCTGCCGCACCTGTTACGCAGGATACAGATGGAGCAGAAGACGGTAATTCTGGTGGCCCCATGATGGCCGAGAAGGTCTTGGTATTCACAGATTGTGAGGATGGCAGTAGGGGACCCACTGGGTCTTCCATTATGCCCAGACCTACTGTCCCAAGGTCCAATGTACCATCCTTCTTTACGGTTGCTGAATTTGATGGCATGGCTATTGCGACCAGAGTACTAAAATACCGTGGTATCAGGGGTTCTGTTCTAGCTACTTTGATAGAAAGCCAGTGTCTAGAAAAATTTACCATAGAGTCTGGAAATCATACATTTCATGGTGTGAGAAGAGAAGATGGCACCCTCGCAAGTATACAATTGGGAGGGTTCTTGCCTTCCTGCAAGCAGGAATTGACTTAAACTTGTCCTTAGGAACCGTTAAATGACAGATTTCGGCCTTATCGGTTTTCTTCCAGAGACCAATTGCGTCTCATTCATTGGTACGAACCTTTATCAAGGGAGTACTACATGTACGGCCACCAATTAGACCGCCCTTGTGCCCATGGGACTTGAACTTAGTGCTTTCAGCTCTACAGAGTCAACCCTTTGAGCCTATTAAGCAGATTCCTTTGATCCTATTGACTAGAAAATTGTTTTTTTGGTGGCTATAACCTCAGCAAGAAGGGTCTCGGAGTTGGCTGCCCTTTCTTGTGAGAAACCCTTTCTGTTTGTTCATCAGGACAAGGTGGTGATGCGGCCCCGTTCGCAGTTTTTACCCAAAGTGGTTTCCAGTTTTCACTTAAATCAGGATATCATTTTACCTTCCTTCTTTCCTAACCCTAGATCTAAGGAGGAAAGATTGCTCTATTCACTGGATGTGGTGAGAGCTATTAAGGTTTACTTGGATATGTCAGCCCCTTTTCGGAAGTCTGACTACTTTTTTGTGCTACCTGAGGGTCCTAGGAAAGGACAGGCAGCAACTAGTTCTACAATCTCTAGGTGGATTCGTTAGGTCATTATCCAGGCCTATGAGTTGAAACACAAGATTCCACCTCAATATCTCAAGGCTCACTCTACCAGAGGAGTTAGTACGTCATGGGCAGTGCGCCAACAAGTGTCTATGGCTTAGGTTTGCAAAGCGGCCGCTTGGTCTTCGGTTCATACATTCACCAGGTTTTACCGACTAGATGTTAGGTCTCAAAAAGAGACTGTTTTACAGGGGCGTGGCCGAACGGGCTCCAAGATGGACGCGTAATCCTGGAGCTCCGCTCGCCTTAAAGACAATCTACAGCCATCACAGCTTTCCAGCACCCCTACCAACGATTGGACCTACCTATCAATAGGTGGGGACCCGCTGAACCCATCGGGGATGACCAAACGCCGCAAGAACCCACAACAGCCGCAGAAAATGACCAGTTACTACGCGGCTCGCGGCCCTCAAAATGGCGGCGGTACGGCAGAAGACAGGCCGGAGATTAGGCCCGAAGCGCACAGCGGCAGACAAGGTCCAGTATCTGTCTCTACCCACTCCCCGAACCCACCCAGTGGATCATCCTCCAGCCCATCCAGCCCCTCCACTAGAAGTCCGGCCAAATCGAAGCCGCGGAGGGACTCCCCTGTCAGGCAGGGAGACGCGCAGGGTATGGAGGTGAGCGGGCCCCATAGCAATCCGTTACACCAGAGTAGCACTGAGCGAGATCCCATCAGGGAATTCCCCACTGCGGACCGGCCGGTCTCAGACACGCTGCTGAAGGACATGCTCCTGTCACTGCGCTCCTCACTACAGGCTGACATGGTTAGGGGGATAACTGAGTGCCAGAGGGAAGTACAGGCCATAGGCCAGAGGGTACATCTAGTAGAAAACAAGATGGAGGAATACACATCAGCATATAATGTGATGGTGGAGGCCCATACAGCTCAAGGGGAAGACATTACGTGGATAAAAGACAAAATGGCCGACCTAGAAGACAGGTCCAGGAGGAACAACCTCAAACTTAGAGGAATTCCGGAAGATATCCCCCCTAGCCAGCTCTTACAATATGCCCAGACCCTATTCTCCACTCTGGTGCCCGATGCCTCAGCACAGGACTTACTAGTGGACAGGATACATAGAGTACCTAAGCCGTCGTTTCTCCCTGCTGACATACCCAGGGATGTCCTGCTCAGAATGCATTTCTACCACGTCAAAGACAGGGTACTCCAAGCCTCACGCAAACAGGAGAACATCCCCCAGCAGTATGTGAATATCAGACTGCTTCCAGACCTCTCCAGACACACTCTACAGCGCCGGCGCAATTTACTGACAATCACAAAAGCATTGAGGAACCACAAAATCCTCCATAGGTGGAAGTATCCCGCCACTCTATCTATTACCCACAACGGAGTCACCATCTCCATTAATACTTTGGAAGAAGGGATCACTGCCCTGAAAAGATGGAACATCATTGCGGATCTGCCTACCCATCAAGCACACTCAGCTGCACCATCCCTCCTTCAGAATGATTGGCAGGTAGTGTCCCACAAAAAACCTAACAAGAAACCCACAGGTGGAAGCTAGCAAAATAATCCAAATATATACAAGATTGTCTTCAGGGCTGAGTTTCTGAACTAGAACCTCTCCCTTTCCCCTACAACAACAATAGCAGCTACGACTGCACGAGGATCACTTGTGAGATCCATTTCTTAAGTTACGTATGTTAACTTTTTGTTCAGTTTACAGTTACTTTTTACCTCTTTTTCTTTTAAGTGATATGCATCGCCTCATAGCAACAACTACGCCTCCGAACCAGCAGAGGTCTCGCTACAACGTCTCATCTCCACCAACAACTACGCAACATGAAAAGCTCTCCACGGTCGCAGTGAGTAATACCACACTACAGCCTCATTATTCACCACAATTGTCTCTTAAATGACGATTACCTGCCTTTCCATTAATGCCAGAGGCTTAAATCACCCGACTAAGCGTTATAGCTTATGGAAAGAAGCTCACAAACATAAAGCGGACATTCTCAGCGTCCAAGAAACGCACTTCCAACTACACAAGGATCCCCAATGTACTCACAAGGACTTCCCTTTCATATACACAGCCTGCACGCCACACCGTAAAACAGGGGGAGTTCTCCTAGCCTTCAAAAACTCCATATCCTTCGAGCCCAAAGAAATCATCACTGATGTTGCAGGAAGGTACATCATTGCCACAGGGGACATCAACTCGAGTCCCTACACCATAGTAACCTTATACGCGCCAAACAAGCACCAAGTACGGTTCATAACCAAAGTTATCAACAAAGCAAAAGCCTTACAATATGGTAATCTCCTGATCTGTGGGGACTTTAACGCGACACCTGACCCACTCATTGACACATCATCGGGTAAAGGAACTTTGTCCCTCCACCCACTTCTTCACAAAGAGGAATTATTCGACACATGGAGATGTCTACACGGTAATGAAAAGGACTACACCTTTTTTTCAAGCAGGCACTGCTCATACTCCCGCATAGACCTTTTCTTAACGGATAAAAGGCTCCTACAACAAATCGAAGAAACCATGATACACGATATTACATGGTCGGACCACTCTGCTATTACTTTATCCATTGCTGAGAGGGGAATCTCCTCCTCACCCCCCATCTGGCGCTGCAACACACGCATACTCCATGACCCACAACTACAATCGACACTATCTCAGAACTTACAGCATTTCTTTTCAGACAATGCTGGCTCAGTCGAGGACCCATACATCTTATGGAGCACACACAAGGCCTTCATGAGAGGTGTTCTAATTCAAATAGGGGCCAGAGAAAAAAGGAAACGGACTCAGCAGCTTCATAATCTCCTGATAGAAATCCACGATATCTCCTCACAACACAAAAAATCCCCTACATTACCACTCACAGATAAATTGACCACCCTCAGAGAAAAACTTAGAAACCTACTATCGCAACAATATGACATACATCTCCGCCGCCTTCAACTAAACTACTACACCAATGCTAATAGAGCAGGAAAATATCTTGCAAACAGATTGAAGGCGGCTCGAACTAAAACGAGAATAGCCTACCTACAGCACCCTACTGAACCACGCAAAATTGTAAACCCTCAGGCTATAGCTGACCAATTTGCGGACTACTATGGCTCACTATATAACCTACAAACTGACCCCAACACACACCAACCGTCAATGGAACAAATTGAAACATTCCTCAAAAATATCAATCTTCCCACTCTCTCTACTCACCAATTAGAAACACTAAACGCTCCCATCACAACACGAGAAATAGAACTGATAACCAACTCTCTTCCCAATGGAAAATCTCCGGGACCGGATGGTTTCTCCAACGAATACTTCAAAACCTTTGCAAAAACTCTATCACCATATATGGCTGCTATATATAATAAAGCTGCTGAGTCCGCGACCCTTCCTCAAGAAATGCTGAAAGCATACATAGTAACATTGCCCAAACCAGGCAAAGATCCTACCACACCAGCGAATTTCAGACCTATATCTCTTCTAAACTCTGATATTAAAATATATGCCAAATTATTAGCCAAAAGATTAACTGACATTATACCATATATTATCAAGCGCGACCAGATGGGCTTTGTGAGGGGGAGGCAAACTTCTGACGCAACTAGAAGAATTATTAATGTGATGAATTATGCTGAGAAAACTCGGACGCCTTCTCTGCTGTTATCAATCGACGCAGAGAAGGCGTTCGATAGAGTCCACTGGACATATATGAAAACTACTCTCACTAAATTTGGGTTCCAGGGCCCCATATTGCAAGCCATTCTGGCTTTATATTCACACCCGTCAGCCCAGGTGTACTCCTCTGGGTTCTTATCCAAATCATTTACAATCACCAACGGGACAAGACAGGGGTGTCCCCTCTCTCCAACAATATTTAACCTAATGATCGAACCCCTAGCTGAAACCATAAGATCTCACCCCCTGGTAACGGGCTTCCAGTTTGGCTCCAGCTCGCACACCATAAACCTCTTTGCAGATGACGTAATCTTAATCCTGACCAATCCTGTCATATCACTACAGCAAGCTCATGTCATCCTCAACACATTTGGAGAAATTTCATATTACAAAGTCAATTTTAACAAATCCTTAATATTAGATCTAGGTATTCCTTCACATGACCGCACCATGCTTCAAACACAACTACCTTATTCGTGGAGCCTCAATGGCATAAAATATCTGGGTATCACCCTTACCAATAAAACCTCCACGTTAGTTAAAGTTAACATGCTAGCACTTATAGCCACACTGGAAGCCCAGATCAGGCATATGTCCAACAAAGAGGTGTCCTGGTTCGGAAGAATCAATGCATACAAAATGATGTTGTTACCACAAATAATCTATCTGTTTCGTTCTTTACCAATTCATATACCTATTCACTATATCCATAAAATGTCAAACGCAGGTTGGAAGTATATATGGAATGGAAAAAAAGCTAGATGCTCTAGAAACAACCTCACATTCCACAAAAAAATAGGAGGGGCAGGCCTGACGGACTTATATGACTACTACTGGGCTGTCAGACTAGACCAAACCAAACTATGGTTCAAAACTGAGGACACACCACTCTGGGTAGACATTGAAAAAACACTAGCCCCAACAAAGGACTTAACATTATTTCTACTGAGTGACGGGTGGTTACCATGGAAACTGTCTACACTAACTCCTCCTATGCAGATCTCATTGAGAGCATGGAGATTCCTTATAGGACAAAAACATAAGGTCAATCAAGAAATCCCATACACAATACCAATGACTCTACTAGAAACAAAGATTCCTTCATTGAAGGTTAACCACTTGACAAACAAAGGGGTCAACAACATTCTGGATCTCTATGACGGTTCACAATTAAAAACAACTGAACAGGTCATGTCCCAATATAACCTCACCAATAACGGGAAATTCTTACACATGAGAATCACACACTTCCTTAAATCCCTCTCTAGACCATCCATTTCCATACCAAGAGAAATATGGAACTTTTACTTGACTGCGAATAGTAATTCTAAAGGCATATCCTTTTTCTACAAAAAAATAAGAGATAAAAACACATTTCTCAAAACTACTGCAATGACAAAATGGGAGGTGGAATTGGGGAATATATTCTCACCAGACCAATGGCAAAAGGCATTTAGTGAAATACACAAAGCCTCCCACTGCATTAAGCATTGGGAAATAGCGATTAAACTAGCTAACAGATGGCACTATACACCATACAGGTTGGCGACCTATTTCCCTGGCACTTCACCACTATGTTGGAGGGCATGCGGACACACGGGCTCTTTACTCCACATGCTATGGCACTGCCCTACTGTTAAGAGCACATGGAATCAAATATTCCGACTAATATCCTCTATCACGGGAATGCTCACACATCCAGACCCTGCATTAGCAATATTACACCTAAACATAGACAACTTCCATAAGGACTTCAGACCAATAGTGACACACATACTACTAGAGACGAGGTCAATGATTCTCTGCAATTGGAAATCAGCGACAGCCTTGAATATGACAGACATAATAAAAGCTGTCAACAGGAACTACACATTTGAACATCTTATAGCATTAAACTCCTCACAGTGTGCGAAGTTTGACCAATCCTGGTCTATATGGCCATATAGGCTGTGAATTTACTGTACCATGAGGTGAATTCAATGTAGTAACAGTACCAGTAGGTCTAACACTATACCTACCTAATTTACGCAAGATTGTAACTTCTGAATATATATCACCACAAGCTGTATGTCACTTACTTCTATATTTTACTTTGTGTTAAACAACCCATTTATGTTACATAACTCATTTACTTTTACCCTCCCCTTTTCTATTTTCTGTATCCTTTTACGAAATACTCAATAAAAATTTATTGAAAAAAAAAAAAAAAAAAAAAGAGACTGTTTTTGGCCAGAGCGTGCTGCAAGCAGCTTTAAAGTCTGGAGCCTAAAAAAGGGGGATCTAGGAATGTTCCCTCCCCTCAAAGGCATTGCTTTAGGACATCCCACATAGTCATTACTATGGTGCTCTGTGTCCCGTGATGTACGATAAAGAAAAATTGATTTTTAAAACAGCTTACCTGTAAAATCCTTTTCTTGAAGTACATCACGGGACACAGAGGTCCCTCCCCTCTTTTTCTGGGATCTTCATTGCTTGCTACAAAAACTAAAGGAACTTCCTGTATAGGAGGGGTTATATGGGAGGAACCTTCTTACTATTGGTTGCCAGTGTCCAATCACCTAAAGGTAGCATATAAACCCACATAGTCATTACTATGGTGCTCTGTGTCCCATGATGTACTTCAAGAAAAGGATTTTACAGGTAAGCTGTTTTAAAAATCCATTTTTTGTTTATGTTAAGGGATCTATCTATGTTAACCATCTGGATAGGTATCCCATCCATCTGGATGCTTTCAAGTATTTGGAGATGTTTTATACTTTACATACTATACTTTTTGATGCCTCCTTGGGGTTGTGCCACCTCACCTTTAGAAGATTTAGAAAATTTGGAAGATAGATCGAGAAGGAACAATATCAAATTGCGGGGGTGGACGAAGCGGGGACTCCAGCAGAACTCAGGCACTACGTCCAGCACTTTATAATGACGATTTTACCTGATACCCCTGACAGGAAAGATATAGTGGGCAGAGCCCACCGTCTACCAAAACTAAAGTTCCTACCAGAAAAAGTCCCCAGGGATATTATTGCCCGCATCCATTTTTTCACATCAAAGATGAGGTCATGTGATTTGCTAGGAAGAACAAAACACTACCGAACCCCTACTCTGACATATCAGTATTCGCAGACCTGTCTCAACATACCATGGCAGCACGCAGGAGCCTGGCTACACTCACCAAACTGCTCCAAAATCATAAGATCCTATATACATTTACCACAAAAATCCTCATCACAAGAGAGAATCACACTCATGTCATAACGACACTTGAAGATAGGTTAGATCTTGCAAGGAGATGGAACCAGCTCCCTGAGGAGAATGACAATCTCCCCTTCCCTGGGAATGAACTTCCAGCGGTAGTCACTTAGTAATGAAATCAGGCTTGAGGCCTGTGTACGTGTAACTCTATTTAACTGAACTGTTCCGTGGGACTGCCAGTCCCAGCAACACTTTGCAATCAGTCTAAGTGTGTGAAATGTGTGTGACATTTAAAATCTTATCTCTATAACACATTTTTGCCTCTAGGCAATTGTACAATACTAACAGAGGAGTCTCCCACCAATTCTCATATGATGGGAGACTGTTCTGTGTACCCACAGCTGACACTATGGTATCTGGTACAGATGTGTCAAGGGGTGAGATGGGGTTTTTCCTTTCTGTATTGGCATTAGTGGGACCAGCCATCTCAGAGTTTCTTTTGCTGGTAACTTGGGTCACTTCAGAACATTCGCCCAATGTATCGTAGGTTAGTCTTTTTGGTGGGCGAATGTCTTTTAACCCTTTGTCCTTTGGGCGTTTTCACCACTCTTGAGCAAGTATCCTCATTTCTCAATTTAGGCTCTTGCACTTCACTGTCAGTAGGAGTCAATTGCTCTTCAGATTGCCCAGTTAGTGGCACAAATTCTGAGGCTTCTGCCCTAAGAGTTCCATTATTTCCTCCTCCTGCCTGAGGTGAAACACCGGCTTCAGCTTCGGGTATCTCTGATGACCATAGCCAGCTTATCTCTGTTTCTTCTCCCTCACAGTCTTCAGTTTCTAAGGGTTCAGGCTGACACCTAGTTACTGGTCGACGTACAGCAGTGGATGTAGATGGTAGATCCTCCCGTGAAGTTATCCTGACCGCTTCTGTGAGAGGTACAAGGTGATTTCAATGCCAGGTCTTAAGTGGTCCAGTACCCCCTTCCGGTCTGATCTCATACACTGGGATCCCTGGAAGCTGTCTACACACAACATATGACTGTGACCTCCAACAGTCAGCCAGCTTATGTTTCCCTGGGATGCCCAAATTTCTTAATAGGACTCAGTCACCAGGTTGCAGGTCCTGAATCAGTATTTTGAGGTTGAAGTTCCTCTTGTTCCTACTTTCTCTGGTATCTGATGTGGCTCGAGCTTTTTCATATGCGGTCTTCAGACTCTTCCGCAATCTATTCACATATCCTTGATGAGAAGTCTCTGAGGTGTGATCCAAAGAGGTTCCAAAAGCCAAGTTTATCAGTAACCTGGCTTCCCACCCAAACATCAAGCGGTAGGGTGAATACCCTGTAGCGTCACTCCTGGTGCTGTTGTAAGCGTGTACTAAGGCAGTGATGTGCTTACTCCAATGCAGTTTCTGTTTAGAGGCCAGTGTCCCCAACATGTTGAGAAGGGCTCTGTTAAACCTCTCTGGTTGAGGGTCCCCTTGTGGGTGGTAGGGAGTGGTCCTAGACTTCTGGATACCTAGTAGATCCAACAGTCGTTTGATCAGAGTGCTTTTGAAGTCTCTTCCCCGATCTGAATGAATCCGTTGAGGTAGGCCATAGTGGATGAAGAACTTTTCCACCAGGATCTTTGCCACTGTAGACGCCTGCTGATCTTTCGTAGGGAATGTCTGAGCATAGCGGGTAAAGTGATCAGTGACTACTAAGACGTTTCCCTACCCACTCAAATCAGATTCCAGACATAGGAAGTCTATGTATACCAGATCCATTGGCCCTTGACTCTCTAAATGGCCCATCGGGGTGGCTCGCTGGGGCAAGGTCTTCCATTGTATGCCCCTGAGGCAAGAGTGACAGTAGCTTTCCACTTCCATCCTCATGTGAGGCCAATAGAACCTGTCTCTTACTAGCTGAAGGGTCCTTTCGAATCCCAGATGGCCATGATGGTCATGTAAGGCGATCAGCACCCTCTCTCTATGCTTCTCTGGCAGAAACAATTGCCACTTCTCTTCAGGATCTTCAGAGGGGCCCCTTCGGTAGACCACCCCTTGCTGCAGCTGCAACCAATCCCACTCTTTATGCAGCAGGTGAGCTCCCTTCTGAGTGCTTTTGAATAGTAGATCAGGGTGTTGGCTCTCCAAAGCCTTCAGTGCCAGGCTACAGAGTGGATCTTCTTGTTAGTCTAACCGGAGGTCCTTTCTGGATAGCTTAGGTAAACCCTCCTCCACAATCTGAGTGACATCACAGTAGCACTTGGGCACCCCTACAGCAGACACTCTGATTTCCTCAGCTTTAGCTCCACCTTTCCCTTGTTGTTCTGCCCCTTCACAAAGGGCTCTTACTCCTTCAGGGGTAAGTTGGGTCCATTCATCTGGGTGGTCCTGGGGACCGTGAGGTCTTCTTGACAGTACATCTGCGTCCCGGTTCCCAACCCCTGGTCTGTACTTCAGGCTGAAGGTAAATGCTGAGAGGGCAGCCAACCATCTATGGCTGGTGGCGTCCAATTTTGCTGTAGTGAGCAAGTACGTGAGAGGGTTATTGTCTGTCTTTATCATAAATTTGACACCATACAAATAGTCTTTTAGCTTGTCCACCACAGCCCACTTCAAGGCCAAGAATTCAAGTTTGTGGGTGGGGTAATTCCTTTCAGCAGGTGCTAAGCTCCGGCTCACACAAGCAATGGGTCTTAAATGTCCCTCATGCTCTTGGTAGAGCACTCCACCCAGCCCGTCTCGGCTGGCATCTACGTGTAGTTCGTAGGACCTGGTAGGGTCCTCATAAGCTAAAACCGGAGCAGTGATAAGGCTCCACTTCAGCTGTCTGAAAGTCTCCACATTGCAGATTCCACTGGTCCTGGATGGACTCCTTCTTCTTCCTGGGACCCTCTTTTGGTTTTCCAGGTTTATCTGAGTCTACACCAGCTTCCTCTTGGTTCTTCAATAGCTCAGTGAGTGGGGGAGCTATCCTGGAAAACCCTTCTACGAACCTCCGGTAGTACGAACAGAACCCTAAAAATGACCTAAGCTCAGTCACATTTGTGGGTCTGGGCCAAGAGGTGACAGCTTCCAGCTTCTGAGGGTCTGTGGCTACTCCATCATCGGACACGATGTGGCCTAAGTAGTTTACTGAAGGTTGATAGAATTGGCATTTTTCTATGGAGAGCTTCAGGCCTTCATCATGGAGTCTCTTCAGAACTTTCTCCAGGCTCTCTTCGTGCTCTTCCAGTGTTCTGCCAAACACTATGACATCATCCAAATACATCAGTACTTCACTCAAGTTCATGTCGCCCACAGTCTTCTCCATCAATCTTTGAAAAGTTGCTGGGGCCCCAGACAGACCTTGCGGCATGCAATTGAATTAAAAAAATCACACAGGGGTAATGAAAGCGGTCTTCTCCCTATCTTCAGGGTGCATGGGAATCTGCTAATATCTGCTTTTCAGGTCCAGCACACTGAACCACTTTCCCCCTGACAGGCTCTGTAAGGCATCTTCTATCCGAGCTGTGGTATATTGGTCGAGAATGGTCCTTCGTTCAGTGTCCTGTAGTCAATACAAAACCGTAATGACACATTCTTCTTCATGACTACCACTATTGGGGAGGCATATGGACTCCGGCACTCTTTGATAATCCCTGTCCTCTTTAGTTCAGCCAGCTGTTCCCGCAGGTCTTCCAGATCTCCCAGTGGAATCTGTCTGACTCTCTCTCAGAAGGGTTTGTCTTCCTCCAACCAAATCTTGTGTTCAGCATTCTTTGCAAGCCCCACATCGAATTCACTTTTGGAAAAAGCAGTTTTCCACCTTAGGAGCTGAGTTTTGGCCCTCTCCATCCAAGCAGGTGTGAGGGGTGTGTTCTTCGGGTAGAACTCTTCCAAAGGAATCTCTCCCTCTTGTCCTCCCACGATACCACGCGGCGAGACTGGGGTTGCTTGATTTACCTGTCCCAGCAAAACTCTGGCTGGCACCTTCACAGGTGAGGCTGTTGTGTTTCGGACACTGACTGAGACTTTTCCTCTGCTCCTCTTAAGTGCCTTGGTCGACAACACTTCTGGGATTATTTCCAGACCTTTATCTTCCTTGTGTCTGTTAGTCTCAAGGATGATGAAGGGGCCAGGTCATCTCCGACTCAGCTTGATAGAGGCTTTTAGGCAGACTACCTCACCTGGTTGCACCAGCTTTTCACTCCTGTCTAGGCTCCAGATTTTTCCCACTCCTTCTGGTGGGGCCTTCTGCTCGTGCACTAGATCCTGGTACACTTGTGTTAGCATAGGGTGCACACTCGTGGCTGGGGTGATCTTCCCTTGTACAAGTGGTGTCAGAAGTCTTCGGACCAGGTCAGTATTGGTCCCAATGATGAGGGAACTTCTATCAGCCTCTTGAGGGCGAGGACACACCACTGCCAAGGTATCAAAGGTTTCGGACTTTCCCGCCACACTCGGATCAAAGGCGAGCTTGATGGGTAGGTAGCCGTCATAAGGGAAATTAGGGGTCCCTAGGCCCCATATCTCCAATTCCTCCAGCTTCTGTAGTGGCAGATGTTTGAGATGTTTCTCATAAAAGTCCCTATACAACAAAGTCACTTGGGCTCCAGTGTCCATCAGGGCTTTAGTGTAGATCCCTTCTACCTGTATGGGGACAATTGGAGAAGGTCCCACTAGCGGGGGGGGAGACCCATGAGGAGTGACAGGTTAAACTCGTCTGTTAGTTTTCACACCTTTCTTCGGTGGACTCTCCTTCTTGTGCCTCAGCCTAGCCATGGTCTCAGGGACCTGGTACATATGGAGTTGGCTGCTGTGACAGGGCGCCCAGCTGACTCTTTCACTGGGGCCCTCTGAAGTTTTCCGCCGGCTTTTGGCATTTTGTTTCAGCTTTTGGACTTGGGCACACTCGCCTATGATGCCCAGCCCCTCCACAGTTGAAACAGGACTTATTTTTTTCTGCAGCTGCAGGGCTTAACAGTGTTTTTGATACTTGAACTCCTCCATTGGGTGGAATAGTGGGCTTGGCGGTCAACAGCGCCATCATCTCCATTAGTTGCGACACCTGAGCCATGAGTAGCTCGATCTGAGGGTCGCCATCAGTTGCACTAGGCGTCCTGACTCCAACAACAAGTTTTGCCCTTTGGGTTTTTCCTTTTTTCCTCTCAAGGATGGCCTCCTCTTCCCGCACAATTCGGATCAGGTCTGGGTACTTCAGGATGCCACCATCTTGGTGGGTTCTTAACTGGAGCATGATGGGGTCCAAAAGCTGGGCACCCCTTAGGACTTGCTTGGCTCAGACTTCATCCACCTTCCAGGGGTCTAAACCCTTTTTCAGCAAGATCTGGTGTATGATTTTATCCAAACGCCTCATGTATTCTGACAGCTTCTCTCCCTCATCCTGGAAAGTTTGCTCCAATTGATAAATTAGGTCGGAAAAATTTTCTGTCCGCCCAAACACATCCTGCAGAATGTCTAAGTAGTCCTGAGCCACACAATCCTGTTTGCTGAGCTTCAAATTTTGGATAGCTTCCGAAGCAGGCCCTCTTAAGCTCTCTGCGATTCTCTGCTTCTTGTGAGCCTCAGGGATGTCCCATTCATCCAGGGCTTGTGTGGTCTGCTCCAGCCATTCTTCAAAGCTGTCTTCCTCTGTAGGTACGGGCCGTTTTCCAGAGAAAATGCTAAGTTTCTGGTATGCATTTCCTGAATATGTGGGGTGTCCCTTCTGGCATTTGGCCACAAAGTCCCCCAGGGCTGTCAAAAGCTCTGGTTCAACCACGGCCGGACATGACCAAGTGGACACCTTTGCTTTGGCTGATTTCACCTGTGTAGAGCTGGTGGGGCTTTCACCTGGTCCCTCCGGGTGTGTCAGGTAAAACTTGGTCTCATCAGCTAATTTCACACTGGTGCCTTTAAAGATCTCAGGGACTCCCTTTCCCCACTCCAACAGGGCATAGGTGTGGGAGGTCTCATGGTCTGGCCTGACAGCAACCACTATTGCCTTTCTATCTAGGGACAGTTCCTTTACCACTTTGCTGATTTGTTCTTTCTCCCAGACATCTCCCCAGAGCTCAATCGCCACGGTCATTTCTGAGCGGGCACCTTCTGCTTCTCATCACTGCGCCACAGTGATGGGGTCAATTCTAGGGCTATGGAGGGTGGGCTTGATTGCAGAGAAACAGTTATCTCAGGTGAGCCCCCATATGTAGCACTTACCCCCGAAAGAGCTGCTGGTTTTGATTGGACATGTACTCTGTTCTTACACCCCCAATACTTGGCTCAGTCCCCTTGACACAGCTGTGGTGCAGTGTTGGTGTGAAACTAGCAACAAAGGATAACCACACAATGTACAATATTACAATAGTGTACCTTTACCTTTGGTATCCATTGTTCCACCTGCAGGGAAAAAGGGACAACGCTTCACAGTGTGAAGTTCACACCAATTGTAATTGACCAGAATGTATTCTTTACTGGAACTGGTATAAAACAATAATTACAATGCTGTACCTTCACACAAACGTAATGCAGCAGCACAGTGAGTATTCACAACAATTTTAATACATAAGGAACTCCTGGATGACCCATACAGGCGCGTCTCCAAGTGGGACCAATGCTCAGAATGACAACGTCTTGACTCTGAGCACCTTCCCACTTCCAGCACGCTGTAATAAACACTGTAAGGCAAAGTTATCTACACAGACCAACACAATTGGTAAAGAGCTCCCCCTGCTTTATAATACAGTCCTTCCTTAGTGTGATGGAATGCGAGGCCTTGCAATAATAGAGGTAGTCCTTTATCTTCTGTCTTCTGCTAGCTATTGCATTGTAATACTTATAATCCACATGATTTCTGACCGATAAAGCAGTGTAGAATAATATACAGCAGTAACTTCAATCATGTAAAGTATTTGTGAACTCCTTCCCTGGGAATGAACTTCCAGCGGCAGTCACTTAGTAATGAAATCAGGCTTGAGGCCTGTGTAAGTGTAACTCTATTTAACTGAACTGTTCCATGGGACTGCCAGTCCCAGCAACACTTTGCAATCAGTCTAAGTGTGTGAAACGCGGTACAAACTTCTGGGCATCAGCCCTCTCACCACACTATGTCCAGACAGATGGATGCCTCCACTCCACAAGATCTCAGCTTGTTTGCTGCGGCCACGCCGTCACGCTGTTCCATTCACAAGATGACCAGGAGTCCTCAGTTACCTCCATCAAGGGTCTCTGGATCCTTCCCGAGCCGACCACACTGCTGCTCCAGCACGCTGGTGCTTCTCCTCAGGCTTCAAGTTCGCGCCACACAATGTAGGCCGTGGCTCTGTGGGACACACACACCCACCGGGCCCTACTGGCCATGTGTCCCAGGAACAAGAGAAAGAAAATGGCTGCACTGGCCCTTTTATTGCCTACCCAGCATGCAGTTCAATCACCCAGTGTTCATGGGTAGGTAGGTGAGCATTCTGGGTAAGTGAGTTCTTTCACAAGGTAAACATTAATTCACTTCCTGGTCAGCTTGTGTGTGAAACATAAAGAAGTCTATTCACATTTTTACCACTGGAGGGAGCCAAATACCAGTATATAACATTGTCTATCACCTTTGCATTATATGGCATTAGAAAGCAAAAATGTTAGTGCTACATTAGGGTTACTTAAAAATTATTTTCTAGTGATCTCCATATAATTAGATTTTTTTGAGTGTCAAGTTACCACAATAACATTATTATCTTGTATTTTTTTATTAACCTCAAGGAGGTTGGTGTCCCTTGTTAATTTTACATTGTCTTTTTGAAATGTACCTGCCTACTCACAAACAAACTGTCCTTTTTGACCAAAAACACATGGGAAAGTATTTTCGGAAGATAAAATATCCATTTATTCTGGGTAACAAAATAAACAGGAAGTCAACACTGGAGAAACTTTAGGAATTTGCGAAGCCTTTTGGCCCCACAAATCTGTGGAAAAGAAAATTGGAAGCTTGAGGAGTCCATATAAAAGGGAGCACAATCTGGTCCAGGAATCCCAGAGACCAGGACCAGCAGCAGATGACATATCTGTCCCCAGGCTGTGGTACTACACCAGCCTGCGTCTTCTGTCAGACTAGACTGAACCCAGGCCATCACTTTCTTGTCTTTCCTACAGCCTTCCCTCCACGCTTCCCTGCAGCCTTCCCTTCAGCTTTCCTTGGAGGCTGTGGCTCTGGTGGTGGACTTGTGGCAGGAGGAGGAGGAGGATGGGCTTGCTCATGTATGTGGCTGTTCTCAGACAGCTGGCCCTTCAACCCCTTCTGAAGGACATCAACAAAAATTCCCTCACAGAGGAGGTGTTGGCCCTTCTCCAATTCTAGCAACCTGGTGGCTAGATAGCAGCCATAGGCCTCTTCAGCGTTGGGGGGGCTCCTGAGAAAATCACTGGCTGCCCTAATGAGGCCCAGTGCTGCCTGTTCCGTCATCGTCCCCTTCCTGGGCCTTTTGGTGGTAAGGCAGAGGGGAGGCACCTGGGATTGGGTGAGGCTCCTACTGGGCCCAGCCACCTCCTGGCTGCCACTGGGCCCGTTCACCTCCTAGCTGCCACTGGGCCCGCCCTCCTCCTGGCTAACGCTTTCCAGACCCTCCTCCTGGCTGAGCTCATCCTGTGTATAAAAAAGGAACATCGTTTTAGTTTTTGCTTCATCAATCACACACAATTTTCAGCTCATGACTTGCAAATTGAATGTTAATAAATAGAAAAGACTATCATTCTGACCCCAGCATTTTTCAAGCTGGTCACAAACATTTTTTGGCCACTACTGTCGAGTGATATGTATACATAATTTTTTTGATAAAATCATTGATTTGCATTCAATTATAACATCTAGTTAACATCATTAATATTAAGACAATAAATATGTCTAAAAATAATATACCTGACTCCAGCTGGGCGCATCCACTTCTTCCAGGATGGAAGGCCCAGGTTGTTCCCCGTCAGCCTCTGCTGGGGTTGAGGGAACGGTGGAGGGAAGGCTGCAGGGAAGGGTCGAAAGAGATTCCCTGGCTTCAGTCTGGTCGTCCAGAAACCACAGTTTTCTGAAGTACCATAGCCTGGGTACATAAACATTCTCTGCTGATGCTCCTGATCGGAGTGATTTCTGGATCTTATTATGCTCCTTCTTATACATGTTTCTCAAAATCCCAATTTTATTTTCCAAAAACGTCATGTTTGCATCGGGGACCCGAGTCTTCACAAATTCCAGAAGTTTCTCCAGCGATGACCTCCTAACTTGTTTATTATAATATAAGCTCTATTTCACCTCCCACAAATTCCATATGTCCCTGTATCTGTCTATGAAACTGGTCATGAATTCTGGGTCCTTAAATTGATTCATCTTCGCTGTAAGACAATACACAAGACAAAAACACTAATGTCAGCCCTAACTCTCATTATCATATCACAATATCTTCTCCATCTTAAAGCAGTATAGGCCACTGTGATGGGCCAAGTTCAAATTTTACCTTCGTTTAGGATGCTCGCCACTTCCGTTCGTCCTTCCTCCACACACAGATCGTATGCACGTCACATGCGTGTTAGCCTGATATAGACTGTGCATGCGTGAAACTCCGCCTGTGTCGCCCGCCCCTGACGTTCTTTCTCGAAGATTCCCTGCACCTTCTTTCTTTGGCACGCAGTAGGAGCAACATGGAGGATAAAGAGCAGGTGTGTGGTAATTCCACTAATGAGGAGGAGGAAAGCCCAGAGCCTGAAATGACCCGATCCCGGAAGAGGAGATTTAAGGCCTCCAATATGGCCTTTGAGAGATGGTGGAGATGGTCGACATATTGAAGAGGGCCGACTATGGTGGAAAGAATGGGCCGTACCCAAACCCCAATCTGCGAAAGGCCAAAATCATGATGAAAGTGGGGAAGAGTCTGTGGCAGAAATTTGGGATACGATGATCAAAGGAGCAATTAAGAAAACGCTGGTCAGACCTGTGCTTCAAAAAAGTAAGTACAGTACCTGACTGCGAGATTGTGTTTCCAGCGCGATCCCATCGCACTGGTTCTCGGCGACAGGGTGCTGTGCATGTCACGCTGGCTCACTCATCAGGAAAGGAAAACTTTTTTTTCCTTTTGCGATGAGCGACAGGCAGTGCTGACAGCTGTCTGGTATGAATCCTGAGGGGGAACGCCGCGCCAAATTTTAAATGAAAAAAACGGCGTGGGTTCCCCCCCAGGGGCATACCAGGCCCTTAGGTTTGGTATGGATTGTAAGGGAAACCCCTTACCCCCCCAAAATCCATACCAGACCCTTATCCGAGCATGCAGCCTGGCCGGTCAGGAAAGGGGGTGGGGATGAGCAAGCGCCCCCCTCTCCTGAGCCGTACCTGGCCGCATGCCCTCAACATGGGGGGGTGGGTGCCTTGGGGGAGGAGGGAAGAGGCTCTTGTCCTCATCAACATGGGGACAAGGTGCTTTGGGGTGGGGGGGCCCGCAGGGCGCCCCCCTCCCCCAAGGCACCCACCCACCCATGTTGAGGGCATGCGGCCTGGTACGGCTCAGGAGGGGGGGTGCTCGCTCGTCCCCACCCCCTTTTCTGACCAGCCGGGCTGCGTGCTCGGATAAGGGTCTGATATGGATATTGGGGAGACCCCCACACCGATTGTTCAGCGTAGGGGGTTCCCCTTACAATCCATACCAGACCTAAGGGCCTGGTATGCCCCTGGGGGGGAACTTACGCCGGTTTTTTCATTTAAAATTTGGCACGGCGTTCCCCCTCAGGATTCATACCAGACAGCTGTCAGCACTGCCTGTCGCTCATCGCGAAAGGAAAAAAAAGTTTTCCTTTGCTGATGAGTGAGCCATTTCGGCGCTGGCTCCCGTGACGGGGCTCGCAGGTGTCAAATCTTGCCGATAACTGCGGCGAGATTGACACAATATAGCAGTCACCTACTGTACTTGTCGTGTGTTCCTATTATGATTATTAACCTGCATGTTGCTCCATGTGCTTTTCTTTACTGTTGTACATTTTAAAATGGCGAATTTCATGTTCGTGGGCACAGTAATCTGTTGTAGGAAACATCGTTCGCTCATTAAATACGATGTTTTGGGCAGATACAGGTTAAATACATTTGGTCATGCCTATTTGTATAAAATTAATTTTTGTACATTGCTGTCTAGATGTGTTTGTAACTAGAATGAAATGTAAGCTTGATTCAGTGTAATGTAAGGAGAGGACACTCAGCAGCTGTTTACACATCTGGACTCAGGAGCACTAGTGTGGGACACAAGAACAAACTTTTTAAGGTGTCCCACACAGGTGCTCCAGTCAATACTTGGGGTGTCTCCATGTATGAAAATTGTCACAAAAAAGTAATTATTCCAGCTTTGGTAAGGTAAAGAATCATGTCTTCAGCTTGGAACTCTGCCTAAAACAGACAATTGCACCCCACTTCCCAGCAATGTTTCATATTCCTATTTCTGGACTGAAATATCTGTGTGCTAAGTATACCTTTTGTTTCATTCTCATAGGGAAGAAAAGACTCGGAGGACACCACTCATCACAGGACACCAGGGACCCCCCAACTCACCAAGAAGGGGAAATCAGCCCAAGAACCCCCCAGGATCTGGAGGAAGGAGAGGTGGAGGAAGTGGGTGAGATTGACACCTAAACAGGTGAGTGTCTGACACCTCAGCTTCAGGTAATATATGTATGCCTGCATATTTGTAATACATGTTTTTTAACCAATTTTTAGGTGATGTGCTGGTTGTGGAACAGCAAGCTGAACCTTTCACTAGTGACAGCGTCCAAAGGCTCATCCACGACATCATGATGTGGAATGGGGAAATCTACACTATTAGGAAGAAACTGAATGTTATGGAACAACAAATAAAGAACATGTTAGATGTTTTGGGGAGAATATAAATTTCTTTCAAATCCCATCCATTTTCCCATTTGTTGGGCTAAAGAAATTGTTTTTTGTACATTTTAAAAGCCAAATTTTGAAGATGCACATGGTGTGTCAACATGTGCTATCTGCCATCAGGGGATCTCAATGTACGGGTTTTGTGGGGTGCAACCCCTTCCTCGTAACTCTAGTAGGTGAGAGGAAGGGGTTGCACCCCCAAAACACGTCCATTGATCCCCCCTGATGGGAGATAGCACATGTTGACATTAGGCATGGGATCAGGAGGGAAATACCCATTTGGACTTCAAATTTGGGTGCATCTTCAAAATTTGACTTTTACAGGGGTGACATCACCTCATCTGATGAAGGCAATATGAAGACATTTTTGACACTATATTGTCTGATATTGCCTTCAGTTTTTATACGCTGAACTTTGTAAGTTCCAGAGTTGTGTATGTTATGTTTTAAAACATGCCTGTTTATAAAAAATAAAAAAAAATGAGAAAAAAAAAATTTTTTCTAAAAAATTTTCTAATGCACGTGTGAATGTGCTCAGAGTAAATATTTTGAGAATCAACGATGTGTGGTTTCTTCTTTCAATGCTCAATACCAGTTTTGTAAGTAATTTTGTGTTTACAGTGACAATGGGGCTTATTTACTAAAGGAAAATCCACTTGGCACTACAAGTGCACTAGGAGAACCTAGGAGACAGCCAAAAAGAAACACAAGCAATAAAGAAATTTCAAGATTTTATCAGACAATATTTTTTTTATTCAAAAAATGTTTAGACATTGTCTGGCATAGCAAAGGCCCCCCTACCCATAAAATAATTTACATATTTCTCCCGAACATCACGGGCGCTTTGGGGGGCCAGGCCAGGACGGCCAGTTTCCAGGCCCGTCAGGGGATTCTCTGTAATAAGTCTGGCCTCTGGCTCAGCTGAGGCTATATAATTACGTGAATTTTTTATTAAATAATTGTGCAGTATGCAGCAGCATAGGATGATATGGTTGATTTTGCAGTCCGCCATATGGACTCCTGTCAGAAACAGGCGGAACCAGCTGGTCATTATCCCGAAGGTATTCTCAATGACTCTTCTCGCTCTGGCCAGCCGGTAGTTAAAAACCCTCCTCTCCGGGGTGAGGGTCCTTTGGGGGAATGGCCTCATCAGGTGCTCGTCCAGACCGAAGGCTTCATCTGCAATAAAGATGAAAGGGAGTCCTTCCACGTTATCCGCATCAGATGGCAATGCCAGGCCACCAGTCTGGAGACGTTGGAAAAACTCCATCTGGACGAAGACTCCTCCATCTAACATCCAACCATTCTTCCCCACGTCCACATAGACGAACTCATAGTGTGCTGACACCACTGCAATTAACACTACACTATTAAACCCCTTATAGTTATACTAGTAAGACCCTGAATGGGGTGGTGGCACAATGTGGACATGCTTCCCATCTATAGCCCCTCCACAGTTGGGAAAGTTCCAACGGTCAGCAAAATGGGAGGCCACAGTCTGCCATTCCTGTGGCGTTGAAGGAAACTGTGGGGTCAAACAAGAAAAAAATTATAAGTACTTTTGCACATAACATTGCAAGCAGATTACACAAAAAACATTCTTGCACAACATCAGTATAACATTTATTTTAGGGAGTATTTAAAGACAAAAATATAAGGCCCACTTATCAGATTCCTCACCGCCTCTGATGGCCCATTGATAAAATTGTATGGGGGGAACGGTTTGAGGTGACTTTGGGAGCCAAAAAAAAGCCTTCAGCCTGAATTTAAGGACACACATAACATTTGGACACATTTTAGGGGTGGGGGGGGGTTATAAATGAATTTAAGGACACAAATAACATTTGGACACATTTTAGGGGGTGTTTTGGGGGAAAGCAGTACAATGGAGCTGACAATATAAATTGTTAAGGGACTAGGCTATAGGTGTATATGGGCCCAGGATAGCATGCTGGGGAGGTTAGTGAAGGCAAATATGCATGTAGGCCAAAAAAGGAGCATTAAAAGCTTCCAGCATGCATGAGGATAAAGGGGACATTCACAGCATATTCCAATCATGGTAATTAGGGAATGATAAAATAAATACAATACATTAGCAAACATTAAATACATATAGTGTGATGTTAAAGGAGAAAACTTACCTTAATATAGTCCTTCTGCAGGACCTGAATGATGGCAGAACAGGTCTCTGGAATAATGATCCCCAGAGCCTGGGGGGAGATGCCTGTTGAGAACTTGAGGTCCTGCAGGCTTCTCCCAGTCGCCAAGTACCGCAAGGTGGTGACTAGCCTCTGCTCTGGAGTGATGGCTTGCCTCATGCAGGTATCCTGCGGATATAACGGGTCAGCAAAGCCAACAGATGGTGAAAAATGAGGTCAGTCATTCCTGAAATCATCAGGATTACTCTCCTGGATCCCATGAAGCAAAGGCATGTGCGAGAATTGGTCACGCTGGAGTAACCAATTCTTGGTCCATGAACTCCTCCTTGCCCTGTTCATGGACTGGACTTGGGTCAAAGCATGAACCCAAACACCAAGCCCCCACACAGCACGAACTCTATGACGAGTATGTACCTGCACCATGGTTTCAAAACGGTCGACTGGTCAGAATGAACTTAACAGAACGCACTCAAGAACAGCAAGGCCTGTGAAGAGCGAGCTGAAAATCAGCAACGAGCGGACAAGAACGCACTGAAAAAACAAATACGAACTGACTACATGCACTGAAAACCAGATACAAACCCACAAGCACAAACTGAACAGCAGCAAAACGATCGGAAAAAGCTGGAGTCTGAAAAGCGCGAATTGTCTCTCACCAAACTTCTACTAACACAAATTAAACACGAGATTAGCAAAAGGAGCCCAAAGGGTGGCGCACTGGGTATTGAACTTCTTTTTTCTAGTCCCATCGTACGTGCTGTACGTCACCGCGTTCTTGACGATCGGACTTTGGTGTGATCGTGTGTACGCAGGACAGTTTCAGCGGAATTCCGTCGGAACTCCGTCGGAAAAACTTTCAGAGTTTATTCCGACGGGAAAACCAGTCGTGCGTACGCGGCATAAGTGTTCACACAAAGCTTTAACACACATCTTTAATGCTACTGCCCCAGTTAAAAAAAGGGTAGTATTAATAGTGATTAAACACACCACCGCCTTCCAACTGCATGATGTTGTCTGTGACCCAATTGGCAGGTATATAATACTAATTTGTAACATAAACAACGCTACTTATACTCTGGTGAACCTCTATGCCCCTAACAAGGGTCAAACAGCATTCATGAAAGCTATGCACAGACGCATAGACAAAATCCGTAAAGGCTCACTAATCATAAGCGGAGACTTTAATAGTGTGGTCAACAAAAACCTGGACTGCTCTAATCCAAACCACTCACACAGGCATGAGCTCCTACATTTCCTAAATGACACTGATCTCTACGACACCTGGAGGTGTGCACATTCCTCTGAGCGGAACTATACCTATTATTCATCTCCTCACCAGGCATATTCAAGAATAGACCTTAGTTTATCCGATCTCAACCTGCTATGGAGGACACTATCGGTCACGATTCACTCCATCACATGGCCAGACCATGCTCCAGTATCCATAGTCTTGAAGGAACAAAACTCCACCACTCCTGCTTATCTATGGAGAAACAACACTGACCTGCTGTCCAATCCAAAGCACACAACTGGACTAAACCAACAACTTGCAGAATTTTTTTACGATTAATAATACTGAGGACACTAATATTGCATCTTTATGGTGTGCCCATAAAGCGTACAGCAGGGGCCTACTCATTCAGGCGGCTGCTAGGGAGAAAAGGAGAGGGGCAAAGCTATTGAACAATTTATTAATAGATCTCAAAACCTTAGAACAAAAACACAAACAGAATTCATCTCCCCAAACAGAATCTGTTCAGCACTTATCTCAGCTCATCAGAACTACTTGAAACAAACAAAAACTAGGTATTACTGTATGCTCAGGGTAACAAAGCAGGTAAATTACATTAAAAAAAAAACAACAATGCTCCAAACTAAACAGAATTAGGGATCCCCACAGTGGAGTTTTATAACATCACCCTACCTCCATAGCTAATGCATTCATGAAATACTACAGAGACCTATACAATCTTAAGCTAGACACTGAAACACCTCAACCCAGACTATTAACTCTTTTCTTGACTTTACCCACCCTGACTGCAGATAAACTAGAATTACTTAATGCCCCAATTTCAGACAAAGAAATTTCAGATACCATTCAGGCCCTACCAGCAAAAAAGCATCCAGTAATGATGGCTTCACGTCAGAATATTATAAAGTCTTTTTTCAAACATTAGTCCCTCATTTGGGAGTGTTGTTCAACAGCTTTGCTTCGACAGCCAACTTACCTGAGGAAATGATACAGGCCACTATTATTACCCTGCCAAAGCCAGGGAAGAAGCCAAATACCCCGCACAATTTTAGACCCATTTTGGCCTACTGAAAGCTGACCAGGTGGGATTTGTTAAGGGAAGACAAGCACTTGAAGGCACCAGGAGATTATTTAATCTCCTCAAAATAGTAGAAACAAGAAAAACACCCACTGTAATTTTGGCATTGGATGCTGAAAAAGCTTTTGATAGAGTACACTGGGGTAACCTCTCCGCAACCCTTCAGAAGTTTGGTCTTCATGGACCCATAATCTCAGCAATCTCAACTTTATATACTAAACCCTCAGCCACAGTTTTTATGTCCAATGCCATCTCTGAAAAATGTTATATTACAAATGGAACTCGCCAGGGCTGTACCTTATCACCGATCATATTCACCCTGATGATGGAACCCCTGACGGAGGCCATGAGAAATGACAGCAAAATATCTCAAATTAATGTTGCAGGACACACCCATAAGATAGGCCTTTTCGCAGACGATGTGATCCTCACACTTACCAATCTGGCTTCTTCCCTGACAAGAGTGCACTCTTTATTGCAAGAATATAGTGCAGTATCGTATTACAAACGTAATATTACTAAATCTTGTATTCTCCCTGTAAATGTTTCTAAATGTCAAATAACCCAACTAAAACAAAAAATCCAGTTTCAATGGATGTCTCAATCCATCCCATATTTGGGAATTAAAATAGCAATCTCTACATCCTCCACCGTTGAAACTGATTTCCCAGCTCTGTTGGAAACTATAAAAGGGGATCTGAACCATATTTCCACTTAACGAACTTTCCTGGCTAAGAAGAATAGCGGCCTTAAAAATGCTTCTCTTGCCCCAAATCATTTACTTTTTTAGAACTATTCCAATCAGTATACCTGAGGCCTTCTTTAACACAACAAATAAACTCTTCAGACAATTTATTTGGAAAGGTAAAATGGCTAGATTATCATTCTCAGTTATCCAGAGACACAGACAAAGGGGGAGCTGACTTCCCTGTACTTCGCAGCTATTACATGGCAGCATTATTAGACCAAATGAAAGCTTGGTTTGAACCAGAGTCCAAAAAACTCTGGGTGCAAATTGAGAAAGCCACATTGAATAATAGGGACTTACCTTCCCTACTAATAGCCAAACTAACAAATAATCAAATAATATGCCCACACTTTCCTTCAATAGCAGCAACCTTTTCAGCTTGGAAAAAATGTAATATACTGATTGACCCTCTCTCTACATCACGCCAAGAAAAACTACCTCTGCAGGTGTATGAATATTTGATTCCCAATCTTAGAATCCACCCTAATGCTGATTGACCCTCTCTCTAAATCACGCCAAGAAAAACTACCTCTGCAGGTGTATAAATATTTAATTCCTAATCTTAGAATCTACAAGATAACATAATGACATATAAAGAACTACTAATGAAACAACCAAAACCCATCTCATACGCACTGATCCTACTAAAGTATTTCCATGCTACCCACTCAGATTTACACTACAAAATACACAAGGGCTTATGGCAGTACCTGAGGACCCAAAACAATAAACCTAAAGGCTTATCCTGGTTCTACTCCCTACTTCAAAATTATAATAATTTTGTAAAGACATCTAATATGTCTAATGCCGCGTACACACGAGCGGACTTTCTATCCTACTTGGTCCGGCACACTTTCCGACGGACTTTGTCCGCCAGGTGCGCCGGACTTTAAAACGAACGGACTTGCCCACACACGCCGGGATTTTCCGGCGGGCTAAGTCCGCCCGTCTTTCCGACGGACTTTCGCCGGAGTTCCGGCGGACTTTCAGAATGAACGGACTTGCCCACACACGGACAAGTCCGTTCATTTTGAACGTGACTCAGGTGCGACGGGACTAGAAAAGGATGTCAATCTTGCCGCTTTTATCGGCGAGATTGACACCTCGCGAGCCCCGTCGCGGGGCATACCAGGCCCTTAGGTCTGGTATGGATTATAAAGGGGAACCCCGCTACGCCGAAAAAACGGCGTGGGGTCCCCCCTAAAATCCATACCAGACCCCGATCCGAGCACGCAGCCTGGCCGGTCAGGAAAGGGGGTGGGGACGAGCGAGCGCCCCCCCCCCTCCTGAACCGTACCAGGCCGCATGCCCTCAACATGGGGGGTGGGTGCTTTGGGGGAGGGGGGCGCCCTGCGCCCCCCCCCCCCAAAGCACCTTGTCCCCATGTTGATGAGGACAAGGGCCTCTTCCCGACAACCCTGGCCGTTGGTTGTCGGGGTCTGCGGGCGGGGGCTTATCGGAATCTGGGAGCCCCCTTTAATAAGGGGGCCCCCAGATCCCGGCCCCCCACCCTATGTAAATGAGTATGGGGTACATGGTACCCCTACCCATTTACCTAGGAAAAAAGTGTAAGTAATAAAACACACCACACAGGTTTTTAAAATATTTTATTAAACAGCTCCGGGGGGGGGTCTTCTTCCGGCTTCGGGGGTCCCTCCGCTTCATCTTCTCCCGGCGTCCGGTTGGTTCTTCTCCGCTCTCCGGCCTCTTCTCCCGGTGTCGCAGGTCTTCGGCCGGCCCCTCCGCTCTCTTCATGTAGCTCTATTGCGAGCGGAGGTCCGGACTTCTGGGCTTCTTGGCTTCTTGGCTTCTTGGCTTGGCTTGGCTTGGCTTCTCTTCTCTTCCCCCAGATGTTGACACGACGCTCTCTCCGGCTGGACTGGTCTCTGAGGGCTGCGTTGTGACTTATATAGGCGGAGACCCCGCCCCCATATGATGTCACAGTCCCTGGGCATGCTGGGACTGTGACGTTTTAGGGGGCGTGGTCGGGGGGCGTGGTCGACCACGCCCCCTAAAACGTCACAGTCCCAGCATGCCCAGGGACTGTGACATCATATGGGGGCGGGGTCTCCGCCTATATAAGTCACAACGCAGCCCTCAGAGACCAGTCCAGCCGGAGAGAGCGTCGTGTCAACATCTGGGGGAAGAGAAGAGAAGCCAAGCCAAGCCAAGAAGCCAAGAAGCCAAGAAGCCCAGAAGTCCGGACCTCCGCTCGCAATAGAGCTACATGAAGAGAGCGGAGGGGCCGGCCGAAGACCTGCGACACCGGGAGAAGAGGCCGGAGAGCGGAGAAGAACCAACCGGACGCCGGGAGAAGATGAAGCGGAGGGACCCCCGAAGCCGGAAGAAGACCCCCCCCCGGAGCTGTTTAATAAAATATTTTAAAAACCTGTGTGGTGTGTTTTATTACTTACACTTTTTTCCTAGGTAAATGGGTAGGGGTACCATGTACCCCATACTCATTTACATAGGGTGGGGGGCCGGGATCTGGGGGCCCCCTTATTAAAGGGGGCTCCCAGATTCCGATAAGCCCCCGCCCGCAGACCCCGACAACCAACGGCCAGGGTTGTCGGGAAGAGGCCCTTGTCCTCATCAACATGGGGACAAGGTGCTTTGGGGGGGGGGGCGCAGGGCGCCCCCCTCCCCCAAAGCACCCACCCCCCATGTTGAGGGCATGCGGCCTGGTACGGTTCAGGAGGGGGGGGGGCGCTCGCTCGTCCCCACCCCCTTTCCTGACCGGCCAGGCTGCGTGCTCGGATCGGGGTCTGGTATGGATTTTAGGGGGACCCCACGCCGTTTTTTCGGCGTAGCGGGGTTCCCCTTTATAATCCATACCAGACCTAAGGGCCTGGTATGCCCCGCGCTCGCCGCAATAGGAAGATTTGTTTTTCCTATTGCAGCGAGCGCGAGATGCAATACCATCCCCTCGTGTCGTATTTGGTCTGTCGGACCAGCCTACACACGAGCGGGCTTTCCGTCGGACCAGCACACACACGAGCGGACTTTCCGCCCGAAACTGAGTCCGACGGAAAGATTTCAAACATGTTTGAAATCTAGGTCCGGCGGGCTTTTGGGAAGAAGTCCGCCGGAAAAGTCCGCCGCCGCCCACACACGGGCGGATTGTCCGGCACACTCTGGTCCGCCGGACCAAGTATGCCGGAAAGTCCGACCGTGTGTACGCGGCATTACTGGGAAAAAGAACTTGGGTCAGTACACTCCCCCAAACAGTGCCAAATTGCTATCCAATATAGCTTCCGCCATTCCCACTGCACCAATCACTGGGATCAAATGCTTAAAATTCTTCATAGATCATATCTCACCCCAGCAAGACTATCTTTAATCTATGCCTCCAACATGTGTTCGTTTCAGAGGGAATGTGGGTCAAAAGGTAGTATTATTCACATGCTATGGGATTGCAAAAATATACCTACTACCTACTCACATACACATATTCACATACCATGGGATTGCTTTTGGTATGCAATCTTCAAACTAATAACCTCAGTAACTGGATTAAATATTAAACTTAAACCTCATTTAGCTCTACTCATTCTATCTATAGACACAATCCCATTCCAATTTAGAAGTATTATAACACATATACTTATCGCGGCCCGATTAACTATCACAGCCAAATGGAAAACCATGCAGGGTTAAAATGCAACACTCCTATGAAAAATACTTTGACACCCAAACTAATAATCTAAAATCCTTCAATAACCAATGGGCACCTTGGACGTCAAGATTTCCTGATAATGATTGACCTCATCAGTAAAAATCTCACAAAACTTCCGGTTCCGGCGGCACATGAGGAGGAGGTAGACATACACGGCTCCCGCCGCACTCCTCACAAATCCGGCTAATCAAACCCGCTAGTGACTCGGGGAGACCCCGCTATCTTGGTGATCACGTGGCTTGATTTGTGGAGCGATCACACACTTGAGCGGTGCTTACCACGGTACCCCCAGTGGGAGGCACGGTCGCAGCCGAAGACAAACAGAGACGCTACAGTCTCCCACAATACCAGGAGCAATGGCCACAGATCCTACCTCTCCTGCAGGCATAGCACAAGCAGTTGTTACATTACTGGGCCCCACTCTGACTGCTACAGTGGACGCTGCAGTACACAGGGGGCTAGAGCAGCTGCATATAGAACTACAAGCACAGGCTCAGAGGCTCTCACATGTGGAAGACAGGCTCTCATCACTAGAAGATGAATCCACTGCCAACTCTGCTGTGCTAGCACGCATTACTGCTGCAAACAGCAAAATCGCTCGAGAAGCAACAATTTACGCATAATTGAGCTGCCAGAATCTGTCTCCAATACCCAGCTCATGAATATCTGTGCTAAAATTTTTCCTGAACAACTGGGGCTCCACAAAAATCTCACAAATAGGTATTAAAAGAACTATTCTCATGTTTCGGTACAGTTTTTTTTTTTTTTTTGTTACCTTTATACTTGTGTTTTCTTTAAACTTTTATAACTATCACAGATAATGCAACTGTAGACTGCATGATTCAGGCAACAACATGTATGTGCTGAAATCTTATTGCTAACCTGTGACTAGTGCGTTCATGGGGATGTGACATCCACATTGTGTAGTAGGATGTGCGCACCATCTGAATAAAAGATAAGTAATCAGGTGATATCAATGTAACCTTACCACTTTTATCTATGATCATATGCAATGCTACTGTTGTACTTTATTTTACAATGTTATACCCTAATAAAAATAATTGAAAAGAAAAATCAGTCTATAAATGTAGGGACCATTGGCTGCAGCTGAGCCGAGTGTCTATGACACTCTTGCACAGCCCGGCAAGCACACTCCCCCCTCCCCTCATGGACAGGAGAGGAGAGAGGATTAAAACCTGCTCCTCCTTCAGCCTCTGTTCCTCCTGTGTCTGCCTGGACCACCCACTCTCCTATCCCGATGTGCAGAAATATCTGACAGAAAGATGTGTGGGTGGGAAATATGAATGATGCCGCTGCCTGAGCCATCAGATAACAGCTACAGCCCTGGCTGGATTGCTGGTGGGGAAAGTCTGATGGATGGCTTTGATTCAGAGGAAACAGGAAGAAGGAAGCTCCATGCTGACCATCTTGAACTGCGGAAATTACATCACCAGCATGGGGCAGGAGGAAGGGATCAGTACTGTCTGTATGAAGAATAGGCTATGTGCTCAGAGCTCACAGCTCTTTCTACTGGCCTGCTGCTCTCTGGAGGAGAGCAGCTATAAATACACTCTCAGGAGCATGACGTCCACGGCCATGGAACTACAACGATTGGCGGACCCAAACAGTGGGATAAATGAATTTGAATTGTATCTGGGGCATACAAAGGTTTAGCGATGTATGATGTGTAAAAATATATATGATTACAAACTAAAAACCAAAAACTGGCATCTTATGTAATAGTGGAGCACTTATTGGGCTGAATTGAAAAGGCTACTAATATGGTGGAACAGCAAGATTGACAAATATATTTATAAATGTATGAAAAAAATTACATATAATATATACACTATATAGAATTCACATGTCCACAAAAAAATAAAATAATAATAATTATTATTATTATTAAAAAAAAAAAAAAAAATATATATATATATATATATATATATATATATATATATATATATATATATAGATAGATAGATAGATATGTATCCCAATTGTTTCAATTCTGTTTTTATTGAAAATTTTTAAATTTCACATAACAAATCAAAAGAAAAAAAAAGACATTATCCACATCCTATAAGTAATAATAAAGAACATACCATATTATAATAATATGTAGAACATAAGACATATGAACATATACCAACACACTGCAGGAGTCCCTACTAAAGAGGGGAAGAGTGGGGAGCAAAGGAGAGAAGATGGGAGAGAAAAGAAAATATATAAAAAAAAAAAAAAAAAAAACCATGGTGATACTCCAGGCCATTGATGGCAAACCCCGGCACCCCAGACGCCCCGGCCGACACCCCCCCATGACACCCCCACACTCTGCAGTGTAGATGAGCAACAAGGGAAGTGCAGCCCCAAAACATCCGGGGCGCCAAGGTCCGCAACCAATGCCCCAGACCACTCACCTCCTTAAACCCTAATAAGAATATCCTTTCCCTATCTTCTTTCAACTAATTAGATGAAATGAAATATATGATTTCCCACTCCCTATCTTCAACTCCCACAGTGATGTTTAGGTATATCACACAAAAAACACACATACAACACAGAAAGTATTAAAAAAAAAAACAAAAAGCAATAATACTCGATAAAACTACCAAAAATAGCTACCAAAATCGCCTCACTCAGCCCTATTCTGCACCATTTTCATATCCTACCTCCCACCCATATACAGATTTCATAGTTCAAGGGATTCCATTAGCCCCTTCCATGGGAGCCAAATTTGGCAACATTGTTCATAAGTGTCCAACTCCTGTGACAGAAGAATCTCCATCCTTTCAATATGGTCCATCTCTGAAACCCACTCAATCAACGATGGAGCATATGCCGACCGCCAGTGGCGCGGTATAACCGCTCTTGCAGCTGTCAACCAGTGTCTCAAAAGGCCTTTTTTAATGCTTTTATACGAGCCAGGTAGGATGGATAGCAAAGTAATTTGTGGCGTGTTGGGAATAGTTACCCCCGTTGCGCGAGTATGAAGCTGGAGTATCATATCCCAAAAGTTATGCACAGAAGGACATTCGCACCAAATATGCAATAACGAACCTTTGGCAGAGTGACAGCGCCAACACAGGTCTGAGACACTTGGATATATCCGGTAAAGCAGTAGCGGACATCTATACCACCGAGAGATAAGCTTAAAATTCGTCTTGTGCGCCTTGGTTGCTAATGACATACTATGTGTAAGGATAAATGCTTTTTCCCATTCCTCTGGTTTAATTTGGACACTCAAGTCCATGTTCCACTTATTTGAAAACTCCGGGAGACATGGATGGAGTGCCTTGTACACACGGTTGGATTTTTCGACGGAAAATGTGTGATAGGACCTTGTTGTCGGAAATTCCGACCGTGTATGGGCTCCATCACACATTTTCCATCGGAATTTCCGACACACAAAGTTTGAGAGCTTGGTATAAAATTTTCCGACAACAAAATCCGTTGTCAGAAATTCCGATCGCGTGTACACAAATCCGACGCACAAAGTGCCACACATGCTCAGAATAAATTAAGAGACGAAAGCTATTGGCTACTGCCCCATTTATAGTCCGTGTTTTACGTCACCGCGTTCAGAACGATCGGATTTTCCGACAACTTTGTGTGACCATGTGTATGCAAGACAAGTTTGAGCCAACATCCGTCAGAAAAAATCCATGGATTTTGTTGTCGGAATGTCCAATCAATGTCCGACCGTGTGTACAGGGCATAAGAATAATAGCCCTATACACTGCAGATAAAATGTGTTCTGGTATAGTTTCTTATAACAAAAGAGATTCAAAGGCATCTGGCTCTCTATTAAACACATCTATGGAAGGGAAGGAAAAAAGAAAAGACTTTAAGTGCCGATATTCCAGCCAGCGTTTGATTGATTGCTGCTGTATAGGGATCAGATTTGATAACAATGACAGATCTCCCTGACAAAGAATTTGAGATATTCGACGATTAGACTCCTTACTCCATACTATACAATACTCCTTACCCTTGCCGGAGGAAACCCTGGGTTGCCAAAAAGGGGTGACATAGTCCCACTTTAGGAGAAAGTCCTAATTGAGCTTGCACTTTATGCCAGGTACGTAATAAATGTGCTGTAAGAAAAGACAAGGAGGGAAGTGGCCCCCGGGTAGAGATATTTAGCCAGGGAAGTGCCTGTAGATCAAAAGGGGCCATGGACTGTTCTATGTGTACCCATTGCTTAAGATGAGAATGATGGAACCAGTTTACCAGTCTAGTTAACACCGCTGCAACGTGGTAATAATATAGGTCGGGTGCCCCTACACCCTCCTTTGCTTTAGGGAGAGATAAAATTGTCCTTTGCAGTCTAGGTCTATTGCAACCCCAGATAAACCTTGTAAAAGCAGATTGTAGAGTAGTGAAAAAGGAACTTGGGGCCACTATAGGAATAGTTTGGAAAAGATAAAGAAAGTGCGGTACTATGTCCATTTTTAGAATATTAATCCTCCCAAACCATAAATAATGGGCTCGATCATACTTTTTAAGATTTTGTATTGTACGCTGCATAAGAGGGTAACATTTTTCTATATATAGCTTACTAAGATCTTTTGGAATTTTTATGCCCAAATATTTAAGTTTCGAGGTACAGATCGTGAATGGGAAATTATTCCCAAGAGCCTGAACTTGATGTGGTGGCAGAGATACATTGAGAATTTCTGATTTGGACAAATTTACTTTAAAATTGCTCAGGTATCCAAAACGCTGAAATTCATACAGAATAGATGGCATAGAGACATGTGGGTTGGTGACGTAGATTAACAGGTCGTCAGCAAATACTGCCAACTTCACCTCCTTCGCGTCTAATGGCATGCCTGTAATACAAGAATTTTGTCTAAGAGCAATTACCAGATGTTCCATTACTAGAACAAACAGGAGGGGAGACAACGGACATCCCTGACACGTACCATTTTGAATAGGGAAGTTAGGAGATAGCGATTGATTGATCCGTATTCTTGCTCTTGGCTTAGTGTAAAGTGCCATAATTTTCCTTAACAAGACTGGTCCTAGTCCTATTTGAATGAGAGTTTGTTCAAGAAACCGCCACCCGACACGGTCAAATGCCTTCTCTGCATCAACAGAGAGAAGGCAAACTGGTATTTTCGCTGACTGAGTATGATCCATGAGTAAAAGGGATTTAAGCGTGTTATCACGTTCTTCTCTCCCCTGCACAAACCCAACTTGATCTATATGTACCAAATTTGGAATATGGGATTTAAGACGTGAAGCAATCAATTTAGCATAGATCTTGATATCTACCCCGATTAACCCCCCTGACGGTATTTCCAAGTTTGGCTCGGGGTGGATTTTCAATACCAAAAGCGGTATCCCCGAGCCAGACTCGGGATCGCATTGCAGGATCCTTGTAGATGTTACTTACCTTGTCCCCTGGATCCTGCGATGTCTCCCCGCTGTGATCGGCGAGCCGCCGTGTCTTGCTTGATTCACAGTGCCGAGCTCCGTTCCCTGCGAGCGTTGCGACGCACGGGGACGGAGTTCGGTGCCAAATTCAAAAAGTAAAACACACAGTATAGATACAGTATACTGTAATCTTACTGATTACAGTACTGTATCAAATAATTACACATCCCCTTTGTCCCTAGTAGTCTGTCCAGTGTCCTGCATGCAGTTTTATATTATATAACTGTTCTTTCTGCCTGGAAACTGAAGATTGTCCATAGCAACCAAAACTGTCCCTTTGTATCAAAAGTGGTTTCAGACCAGCTAAAAAACAGCGATAATAAATTAAAATCACTCGCAGAAATGAGTGATATTGATTTGTGGGGAAATTCGTCATCAAACACTAAAAGTAACGAAAGCGACAATTCTGCAACTGAGCAAATTTCAGTGTTTTTGATTTGATTACATTATTGAATAATTTTTATTATTATTATATTATTATTTGTTATAATTATTTATAGTTATTTATTATATTATAATTTTTGATTTCATTTTTCAAACTTTATCATGCCCGGGATGTCTACTAGACTCTTGTTTGGACAGATTTAAGTGAATTATTCCTAAGAATTACAGGCCTATAATATAAAATGCCAAATTTCTGTGCAAAATAATGGTACCGCTTTCAGCATCAAAAATATGAAATAATCATACCACCAGGGAGGTTAAAGATATAGCTAGTGCACAAATTTAAATCCTTATCAGGTTTAGGAAGTAATCTGATGTGCGCCTCTAGTGTCTGGGGTGCAAACCCATTAATAGTAGATATGATATTAAACACTAATGCCCCGTACACACGGTCGGACATTGATCGGACATTCCGACAACAAAATCCTCTGATTTTTTCCTATGGATGTTGGCTCAAACTTGTTTTGCCTACACACGGTCGCACAAAGTTGTCGGAATTTCCGATCGCCAAGAACGCGGTGACGTCAAGCACGTACGACGAGACTAGAAAAGGCCGGTTCAGAACCAAGCGCGGCACCCTTTGGGCTCCTTTTGCTAATCTCGTGTTAGTAAAAGTTTGGTGAGAGACGATTCGCGCTTTTTCAGACTCGTGGCTTTCAGATCGTTTTCTGACGTTCAGTTTGTGCTTGTGGGTTTGTATCTGCTCTTCAGTGCGTGCAGTCAGTTCGTATCGGAGTTTTCTGTGCGATCTTGTCCGCTCGTTGCTGTTTTTCAGGTCGCTCTTCACAGGCCTTGCTGTTCTTCAGTGCGTTCTGTTACTTCGTTCTGAGCAGCCGACCGTTTTCTAGCCATGTTTCGTATGCGTACTCCTCGTAGAGTTCGTGCTGTGTGGGGGCTTGGTGTTGGGGTCCTGACCTTGACACAAGTCCAGTCCATGAACAGGGTGGGGAGGAGTTCATGGACCAAGAATTGGTTGCTTCAGCGTGACCAGTTCTCTCATATGCCTTTGCTCCGTGAGATCCGT
The DNA here is from genome assembly GCF_042186555.1 of Aquarana catesbeiana. Lineage (NCBI taxonomy): Eukaryota > Metazoa > Chordata > Amphibia > Anura > Ranidae > Aquarana > Aquarana catesbeiana. The sequence continues at coordinate 170,169,814 of NC_133336.1, read as the reverse complement.
GAGAATAATCCTGATGATTTCAGGAACTTTCTCAGGATGACAGACCCCGTGTTTCACCGTTTGTTGGCTTCGCTGACCCCCTATATCAGCAGGCAGGATACCTGCATGAGGCAAGCCATCACTCCGGAGCAGAGGTTGGTCGCTACCTTGCGGTATTTGGCCACAGGGAGAAGTCTGCAGGACCTCAAGTTCTCGACAGGCATCTCCCCCCAGGCTCTTCTTTGTGGACATTTACTGCTTGTGTTTGTTTTAGCTGACCCTGACAGAAATGTGTGGAGTCCAGAAAATGTCGTGATTGTGTAACCTTATGCAAAGCACTGTTGGCTGTTATTTACTAAATGCAAAGACACTTTTCACTACAAGTGCACTTGCAACTGCACTGAAACAGCACTTGTAGTGCAAAGTGGATTTCCCCTTAGGAAATTACCCCCATTTTCTCATCAAACAACAATTACATCACCCCAAAAGTGTTGTAGTGTTGAGACAATAATCCACACATTCTTGATGAACAATCTTTTTAATACCTGCACAATCACATGTGCATTTACCAAAGGTTTTTCTGACAAACCGACATGTTTGTTGTATAACAATTTTTGTGGTGTCATTATCCAAAATCAAAATGTGCATTTTATAGAAAACAGGCCTGTGTAAAACCCACAAGAAAGACACAAATCTTGATCTTACAAAGTTCACATTTGGTAGAAATTGAAGGCAATATCAGACATGAGTATTTAGGAACTGTGTTTGATATTGCGTTCAGATGGGGGGAAATCACCCCTGGAAAAGCCAAATTTGGAAGATGCACACAAATTGCCCAATGTCAACATGTGCTACCTGCCATCACGGGGGATCAAGGGACGTGTTTTGGGGGAGAAAGCCCCTCCTCACCGCTACTTTATTATTGAGGAAGGGGTTGCACCCCCAAAACACGTCCATTGATCTCCCGTGATGGCAGATAGCACATGTTGACACACTGTGTGCATCCTCCAAATTTGGCTTTGGGAAAAATCACAAAAACATTTCGCACATTGTAGCACACAAAAGAAGAAAGTGATTTGGAGGGGCTTTAAACTCGCCCCAAAACATCAATGATGTTTTTATATTTTGGAATAACATATTTGATGTTTTGCTTGATGTTTTCCAATTGTAAATTACACCCCATGATCTCCCCGATCAGGATCTGGGCACTTTCTGATGTGAAAGGATCTTCATCCACAACCTTACGATCACCTAAAAAGAAAGGAAACCCAAAATAAATTAGGTTTGCCAAAAAATGCCGCCATCCATCTCTTATCTGAGCCTGTGGTTGCAGACACTCACCTGTTGTGGTGACTACTTCCACCACGTCTTCTTCCTCCTGCTCAGCTTGTGTTGGGGGGATTTCCCCTTCTTCCAGGGGGGGGGGGGGCTCTGGTCTCCTCGGATGAGGGGTGTCCTCCGAGTCTTTTCTCCCCTATGTAAAACAAAAATGGTATACTTAGCACACAGATATTTGATGGCAGAACTATAGAAAGATGAAACATTGCTTGGAAGTGGGGTACAATGATCTATTTTAGCAGAGTTCCAAGATGTAGCTTTTTTAGTGCCCTTTGTCAACCTGCAATACTTTACCTGTTTGGTAAAAGCTTCACAGATGTAGCCCCCCCTATAGTATACACTGGAGCACCTGTGTGCCCCCCCTAATAAAAAGGGTGTTCTGGGGTCCCACACTAGTGCTCCAGTGTCCAGATGTGAAAACAGCTGCTCAGTGTCCTCTCCTTACACACAATCTAGTTTGCATTTCATTCTAGTAACAAACCCATCTACACAACCCAATTCTTTGAAGACAAGTATAGGGCGTCAAAATGGTGGCCAAATGCATATGGCCTAAACAATGGTATTTTATCGTCCGAAATAAAAATGTGTGATCCGAACGAATAATGTGCCCATGAACATGAAAGTTGCCATTTTAAACTGTACAACAGTTCCTAAAAGCACATGGAGCAGCACGAACGTAATAAACACAAGAACAATAGGAACACAGCACAACTACTTACTTTTTTGCAGCACTCTCCGGATCTTTCTGTACTGCTCATGTTCTCGTAATTTCAGGTCCGTCCACCGCTTCCTGAGCTGATCTTTTGATCGTCATACCCTGAATTTCCGGTGCAGACTCCTGACCACTTTCGCCATGATCTTGGCCTTTCGGACATTGGGGTTGGGGTAAGGCCCATACTTTCCATCATAGTCGGCCTTCTTCAGGATGTCCACCATCTCCAACATCTCCCCAAAGGACATATTTGAGTCCTTTAATCTCCTTCTGGATTGGGACGTTTCAGGCTCCGGCCTTTCCTCCCCCTCCTCCTCGTTGCTGTACTTAGCACTATCCTGCTGTCTCTCCGCCATGTGCTCTTCCTCCACTGCGCCAAACGAAAAGGGGCGGGGAATAGAATAGAAAGAACGTCAGGGGCGGGCGGAGTTATACGCATGCGCAGTGTGTATAAATCGTAACGCGCGCGTCTTATGTACGATCTGTGAGCGGAGGAAGGAGCATCGGAGACGCCGATCATGCTAACGAAGGTAGGATCTAAACTTGGGCCTATACTGCTTCGAAATTGAAGCCTATATTGTAACAAGATTAGGAGAGTTTGGCCTGACATTAGGGTTTGTCTTGTGTTGTGTCTTGCAGAGAAAATGGATGGGTTCAACGACCACAATTTCCTGCCCCTGTTCATAGACAAGTACAGGGAGCTGCCCTGTCTGTGGCAAGTGAGACACCCCCACTATAACCACAAACAGAAGAGGCAGGCAGCGCTGGAGAAACTGCTGGAGTTGGTGAAGCCGGTGGTCCCCACAGCAACCATCCCTTATTTAAAAGCTAAAATTGGTGGGCTGAGGAGCACTTATCTTAGGGAGCGCAAGAAGGTCACAGATTCCCAGAGGTCCGGAGCTGCAGCAGATGACGTTTATGTCCCCAGGCTGTGGTACTACGAGAGACTGCGATTTCTGTCAGACCACACTGAAGTCAGGGAATCCCTCTCTACTCTTCCTTCCACTCTTCCTTCCACAGCAGCTGAGGCTTCCGATGTCCAACCTGGGCCTTCCAGCCAGGAAGAAGTGGAGGAGCCCAGCTGGAGTCAGGTATAGCGTTGTTCTACTGATTTCTGAGCAATAAATAAATGATGTTTACTAGATGTTATTATTGATCACTAATTGCTGATTTCATAAAGTGTTTTACATATCAATAGACAGTAGTGGGCACCCAAAATTGGGACAAGAATGAAAACTGCTAGGCTCAGAAGGATAGTCTGTTATATTTGTTAACATTCAATTTGCAGCAGTCAGGAGGTGAAAATTGTGTGTGATTGATGAAAACAATACTAAAACTATGTCCCTTTTTCATACACAGGAAGACCTCAGCCAGGAGGAGGCTGTGGAATGTGGCAGTCAGGAGGAGGCGGGGATTAGTGGCAGCCAGGAGGAGGCAGGGATTAGTGGCAGCCAGGAGGAGGCGGGGATTAGTGGCAGCCAGGAGGAGGCGGGGCTAAGTGTCAGCCAAGAGAAGCCTGGGACAAGTCGCAGCCTGACTGAGTCTCAGGTTCCTCCCCTCCGCCTGCCATATAAAAGGGCCAGGAAGGCCACTCCCAGTCCTGTGCAGGATTCAGTGTACAGGCTGATCCAGGAGGCTTCGGCGTCCCTCAGAGCCTTCCCCAGTCCTGAAGAGGCCTTTGCCTGCATGGCTGCCACCAAATTGCTGGGCATGCAGGAGGGCCAACGCAAGATCTCTGAGGACCTGATTTATAAAGTCCTTCGTAAGGGGGAGAGTGGGGAACTGACACACAAGACGGATGTCATGGAGAGGGACCATCATCCTCCTCCTCCTCCTCCTGCTGCCACAACTCCACCACCACAGCCAAAGCCTGTAAGGAAGCGTGGAAAGAAGACCTGAGAGTGATGACCTGGGTTCAGTCTGGTCTGACAAAAGCTGCAGTCTCTCGTATGACCACAGCCTGGGGACACAGATGTCATCTGCTGCTTTCCGGATCTCTGGGACTTCTGGACCAGACTGCCCTCCCTTAGATAAGGACTCCTCAGGCCACCAATTTTGCTTTTAAATAATTGATGTCTGCCCTGGGGGTCCAAGGCTTCACCCACTTCTGCAGTTTCTCCAGCGTTGCCTCCCTCTTTGTTTATAGTTGTGACCCCTTAATAAAATATTTTTAGGGAAATTCTACTCTCCTGTGTGTGTTTTCATCCAAAAAGGACAGTTTGTTGGTGACGATTCAGGTACATTTCTAAAGTACAATGTGAAATTAACAAGGGACAACAACACCAAACAATCTCCTACAGATTAAATAGAACAACATATCAATGGTGTTGTGGGAACTTGTCACAAAAAACACACAAACATTTTCGGGAGTACTAATCAAAATCACCAAAAAAAAATAAAAAGAGAAACACAAAAAAAGATTCTACATTAAAGTAAAAAAAAAAAAAAAAAAAATATGTTGTCAGATGTGAGAAATCAAAATATATTGAGGGAATCCCGATAAATAGTAACGAAAAAAGTTTGTGAGAAGTGTGTGTGAATATGAGCATCAAAACGACTTAATTCTTGTCACATTATAAAGAAGAAGAGAGTGCGCTGTATTAAACCATTTTTTACATTGCAGCGTGACGAAAGTGCTTTATCCATTATGAACGCTAAGTTTACCAGAACGAGCTGTCCCGTGTCGGAATTTCTTCTGAGCATGCGTGGCACTTTGTGCGTCGGAACAGGCCACACACGGTCGGAATTGACGCGATCGGATTTTGTTGTCGGAAAATTTTATCTCCTGCTGTCCAACTTTGTGTGTCGGAAAATCCGATGGAAAATGTCCGATGGCGCCCACACACGGTCGGAATTTCCGACAACACGCTCCGATCGGACATTTTCCATCTGAAAATCCGACCGTGTGTATGGGGCATAAGGATGAGCCAAACACCCCCCGGTTCGGTTCGCACCAGAACTTGCGAACAGACCAAAACTTCGCAAGAACGTTAGAATCCCATTGAAGTCTATGGGACTCGAACGTTCGAAATCAAAAGTGCTCATTTTAAAGGCTAATTTGCATGGTATTGTCCTAAAAAGGGTTTGGAGACCCGGGTCCTGCCCCAGGGGACATGGATCAATGCAAAAAAAAGTTTTAAAAACGGCCGTTTTTTCGGGAGCAGTGATTTTAATAATGCTTAAAGTCAAATAATAAAAGTGTAATATTCCTTTAAATTTCATACCTGGGGGGGGGTGTCTATAGTATGCCTGTAAAGGGGCGCATGTTTCCCGTGTTTAGAACAGTCTGACAGCAAAATGACATTTCAAAAGAAAAAAGTCATTTAAAACTACTCGCGGTTATAATGAATTGCCGGTCCGACAATACACAGAAAAGTTTATTGATAAAAACGGCATGGGAATTCCCCACAGGGGAACCCCGAACCAAAATTTAAAAAAAAATGAAGTGGGGGTCCCTCTAAATTCAATACCAGGCCCTTCAGGTCTGGTATGGATATTAAGGGGAACCCCGCGCCAAAATTTTAAAATAAATGACGTAGGGGTCTCCCTTAAAATTTATACCAGACCCTTCAGGTCTGATATGGATTTTAAGGGGAACCCCACGCCAAAATTTTAAAAAAAATTGGTGTGGGGTCCCCTCAAAAATCCATACCAGACCCTTATCCGAGCACGTAACCTGGCAGGCCGCAGGAAAAGAGGGGGGGCGAGAGAGCACCCCCCTCCTGAACCGTACCAGGTCCCATGCCCTCAACATTGGGAGGGTGCTTTGGGGTCCCCCCTAAAGCACCTTGTCCCCATGTTGATGAGGACAAGGGCCTCATCCCCACAACCCTTGGCCGGTGGTTGTGGGGGTCTGTGGGCGGGGGGGCATATCGGAATCTGGAAGCCCCCTTTAACAAGGGGACCCCCAGATCCCGGCCCTCCCCCCTGTGTGAAATGGTAAGGGGGTACAAAAGTACCCCTACCATTTCACAAAAAACTGTCAAAAATGTTAAAAATGACAAGAGACAGTTTTTGACAATTCCTTTATTTAAATGCTTCTTCTTTCCATCTTCTTTCTTCTAACTTCTTTCTTTCTTCATCCTTCGGTTTCTTCCTCCATCTTCTTCTTCTTCCGGTTCTTTTAGTTCTTCCTCCGGTGTTCTCGTCCAGCATCTTCCTCCGTGGCGTCTCCTTCTCTTTATCTTCTTTTCTTCATCTTCTTCTCCGGGCCGCTCCACATCTATGAAGGCATGGAGGGAGGCTCCCGCTGTGTGACGCTTCTCCTCTTCTGACGGTTCTTTAATAACGGAGGGCGGGGCCACCCGGTGACCCCGCCCCCCTCTGACGCACGGGGACTTGACGGGGACTTCCCTGTGGCATTCCCCATGACATCAGAGCGGGGCGGGGTCACCCGTCCTCCGTTATTTAAGAACCATCAGAAGAGGAGAAGCGTCACACAGCCGGAGCCTCCCATCCAATCATAGATGCGGAGCGGCCTGAGAAAAGAAGATGAAGAGAAGAAGGCGCCACTGAGGAAGATGCCGGACGAGAACACCGGAGGAAGAACCTGAAGATCCAAAAGAACCAGAAGAAGAAGACGATGGAGGAAGAAACTGAAGGAAGATAGAAGAAAGAAGATAGAAGAAAGAAGAAGCATTTACCGTATATACTCGAGTATAAGTCGAGTTTTTCTGCACATTTTTTTGTGCTGAAAGTGCCCCCCTCAACTTATACTTGAGTCAAGCACTTTTCTGCAGCAAAAAATGTCATTTTCTGAACTGACTTTGGGGCCCCGTATCTCAGGGCCACTTGGTGCTAGGAACCCCAAATTTGGTGTGCACACCCAGTGAAACTGATACCATAACATATCCAAAGCTGGGGTTCCTAGAACCAAGTGGCCTTGAGATACTGGGCCCCAAATTCAGTTCGGAAAATGTCATTCTCTGCTGCAGAAAAGTGCTTGACATTTTCTGAACCGATTTTGGGGCCCCGTATCTCAGGGCCACTTGGTGCTAGGAACCCCAAATTTGGTGTGCAAACCCCCCAGCTTTGGATATGTTATGGTACCAGTTCCACTGGGTTTGCACACAAAATTTGGGGTTCCTAGCACCAAGTGGCCTTGAGATACGGGGCCCCAAAATCGGTTCAGAAAATGTCAAGCACTTTTCTGCAACAGAGAATTACATTTTCCGAACCGAATTTGGGGCCCCATATCTCTGGGCCACTTGATGCTAGAAACCCCAGCTTTGGACATTTTATGGCTAGTGCCACTGGGTTTACACACCAAATTTGGGGTTCCTAGCACTAAGTGGCCCCGAGATACGGGGCCCCAAATTCGGTCAACTGTGTCCGTCTGCAGCAATGTCATTTCTGGACCCTTTGGGTTCAGAGACCCCAAATTTTGGCTGCAGCTAGGGGGCATCTAGGAACCCTTAACTACCGAGTTTGAAGTTCGGCTGATCTATGGCTGCAAATGGGCACAGTGAGGCATGCAAATGGGCACAGTGAGGCTGCAAATGGGCATTGTTGACCCTCTTTTCCACTTACAGTAGCTGTGCATTTGTCACCCTCGTCTTATACTCGGGTCAATAAGTTTTTCCCATTTTTTTGTGGTAAATTAGGGCCTCGACTTATACTCAGATCGACTTATACTCGAGTATATACGGTAAATAAAGGAATTATCAAAAACTGCCTCTTGTCATTTTTAACATTTTTGAAAGTTTTTTTGTGAAATGGTAGGGGTACTTTTGTACCCCCTTACCATTTCACACAGGGGGGAGGGCCGGGATCTGGGGGTCTCTTTGTTAAAGGGGGCTTCCAGATTCCGATAAGCCCCCCACCCGCAGACCCTCACAACCACCGGCCAAGGGTTGTGGGGATGAGGCCCTTGTCCTCATCAACATGGGGACAAGGTACTTTAGGGGGGACCCCAAAGCACCCTCCCAATGTTGAGGGCATGTGGCCTGGTATGGTTCAGGAGGGGGGGCGCAGGGGGGCCTGCCAGGTTGCGTGCTCGGATAAGGGTCTGGTATGGATTTTTGGGGGGACCCCATGCCAATTTTTTTTTAAATTTTGGCGCGGGTTCCCCTTAAAATCCATACCAGACCTTAAGGGTCTGGTATGAATTTTGAGGGGGACCCCTACGTAATTTTTTTTTTTAATTTTGGCGCGGGGTTCCCCTTAATATCCATACCAGACCTGAAGGGCCTGGTATTGAATTTAGGGGGACCCCCCCACTTCATTTTTTTTAAATTTTGGTTCAGGGTTCCTCTGTGGGGAATTCCCATGCCGTTTTTATCAATGAACTTTTATGTGTATCGTCGGACCGGCAATTCATTATAACCGCGAATAGTTTTAAATGACTTTTTTCCTTTGAAATGTCATTTTGCTGTCAGACTGTTCTAAACATGGGAAACATGCGCCCCTTTACAGGCATACTATAGACACCCTCCAGGTATGAAATTTAAAGGAATATTACACTTTTATTATTTGACTTTAAGCATTATTAAAATCACTGCTCCCGAAAAACGGCCGTTTTTAAAACTTTTTTTTGCATTGATCCATGTCCCCTGGGGCAGGACCCAGGTCCCCAAACACTTTTTATGACAATACCATGCATATAAGCCTTTAAAATTAGCACTTTTGATTTCTCCCATAGACTTTTAAAGGGTGTTCCGCGGCATTCGAATTTGCTGCGAGCACCCCAAATTGTTCGCTGTTCAGCGAACTGGCGAACAGCCGATGTTCGAGACAAACATGATTTCGACTCAAACTCGAAGCTCATCCCTATTTAACACCCAAAGCATGAACGGTGTAATAGAGTCCTTATAGATCTTATGGAATTTTGATGTAAAACCATCGGGACCAGGACTTTTAAAAGATGGTGTATTAGTAATCACTTCCAATAATTCCTCAAGTTAAAAACGGGGGTCCTGAGAATTCACACTGTCTTCGTTTAATATTGGGGTAGCAGTTTCAGATACATATTCCTGTATACGACGGCTAAGAGAATCTAAGTCGGAGGATGATGGGGGAGTAAGATTGTACAAAGCTGTGAAATAATCACAGAAGGTCTTTTGAAGAGAGAGTGGGTCTGAGGTAATTTCCCCAGATGGTAACGCAATACTAGGTATAAAAATTGCTGAGGAGTGGGGATGCAATGACCTTGCATGAGGTCTCCCAGACTTATCTCCATATCGGTACTTTTCCAGGGCATATCTATAATGACTTTTACAATGAGAAACCTCTAGAGACTGTAATAAAGATGACCGTACCAAAGATATATCAGCCAATAGCTCCGGGGTTGGAGTCTTTTTGTGTGAAACCTTGACAAAGCATCCTGTATGGTCGCTGATCTTTCTTTCTTTAAGCGGACTCCAAGTTGAATAAACAGTCCTCTTAATACCGCTTTCAGTGCTTCCCATTATATAGGTAATGGGGTCTCGTCGTGGTCATGGTCAGCGATAAAATTCTTAATCGCTACCAAAATTGCCTGATGACATAGTGGATCTAACATAAGGGTTTCATTTACACGCCATGTCCAATCGAGACGTGGAGTCTGAGGAGGTTGTATTGTCAAAAAAAGAGGTGAGTGATCGGACCAGATAAAAGACCCAATGTCCATAGTTGGATTCCATTCCAATAACTGCAAACCCGTGAAAAAATAATCAAACCTACTATGGGATTGGTGAACTGAAGAATAGTATGTATAATCCCGCTTTTTAGGATTTAAGATGTGCCATAAATCCAGCAAACGGTGTTCAAACAACTCTCTTTTAAGGGCTCTCAACCGACTGTAAGAAACTTTAGATCGCTGAGAGGAGGTGTCCAATTGGGGTTCTAGTGCCATATTAAAATCTCCTCCTACAAGAATTGTGCCATCTGTGCAAATTCTGTCAAAAGATGAAAATATTGTGTAATTGCTGTTATTTGTTCATAATTAGGAATATAGAAATTGGCGATTGTAAAAACTCTATTCCACAGCCTGAATTTAAGAAAAAGATACCGGCCATTGGGATCAGTTATGTGCCCATACATGTCCTGGTTCCACCCAACGCATGTGCATGTGCATGTATATATGTGTATATGTATGTGTATATATATATATATATATATATATATATATATATATGTGTATATGTTTTTTATGCGTTTTTTATGCATTTTCTATATACATTTTTTTTTTTATATATATTTTTTAAAAAATCTTTTTTATGTACATCTTTTTTATGTATATCTTTATATGTATTTTTATATGTATATTTTTATATATACATTCCTTCTTTTCCACATTTTTCATATTTTATTATATACAATTCCCTACCCATTTATAAGCCCACAACTCCCTTCATTTTAAAAAAACCCTCCTATCTCTCCCATTTTCATCCCATCATCACTCCCATTTATTTTTATTTTACTACATATATAGATTTTTCTTAGATTATTTTTTAATTTTTACAATTTTCTAATTTTCCCTTTTTTCCACATATTATCCTCTTCATCCCATTGCCATGAGATCACCCCATCCCACCCTCCCACTCTTCATCCCGTCCTCATCAACCTCTCAGCAACTGCCTTCTAATAAGCACATATTCATGCTATCACGTCCCTCTGCTGTTCTCTCCCTCCCCCTCTCTCCACACACTTCTTCACCTCCCTTGCTATTTCCTCCTTGTCTCCTCCACTCTCCACCCCCTATTCTGTCATCATGTTCCTCAACACTGTCTACCCCTCCCACGGTTCCCTTAAGCCTAACACAAGGTAGGCGGAGACAATGATGCAATTGGCCCGCCCGCCCTTCTTATACCTCTTCCCAAATTAATGGACGCTATGCCTGATGAAGGAGCACGCATGCTCCGAACGCGTGCACGCCCCCAGCGTCACTGATACCCGGGAAATACAACTTAACAGACGATCCACGCTGTGCCTGTCTCAACCCAGCCTGTGACACTGGTTACCACCTGCGCCGTCAGACGGGACAAGGAGACAAGTGTAACACACTCCAGCATTCAGGATCGCCCCCTGTGGAGCCCTGCTGCCCACCACACAGCTTCCTGGACGGATTTTTTACTTGATGTGCCTGTATCTACCTTACTCTGAGTGAGTGCATTTTAACCTGTAATAAATGTTTATGCTACATTACTACACTTAGGTCGGCGCTGCTTTTCTTCCTTTTTATCAGTTATATGCTCCAAGGCCAATATTGGTAGACTTTTGTGAATAGCGATGAAGACTCCCCTACTCTTGGATGAGGACAAAGTACTATGAAACCAACTTGAATAATATCTTCATGAGCATGCTGGGATGCAATTTGCTTTAAAATGGGTCTCTTGAAAAAGTATAATATCAACCCTAGCTTTATGTAGAGCATATAGAATTTGACCTCTTTTTAAATGTTCATTGATACCCTTAACATTATATGAACAGAGTTTCAATAAGGATGGCGGGGATAGTTTGGTTGCCATTTCCTGGCTTGCAAAAAAAAAAATGAAAAGAGAAAGACAAAAACAAAGTGATGAGAGAGGTAACTCTTTCTATCTGGTCCTAACCAGAGACCAAATCCAAGTAGAATATAGTATGCTTTACAAATAGTATAGCACACCACAAAACAACACACATAAAAAAAAAAAAAGGGGACAAAAAAACAAATCATACCAATCCCTACCAGAGGGCTGGTATACCTACGAGAGGGAAGTGGAAACACACAAAGAAGGCCCCATAATGGGTCCCAAGAGAAAGACCAACTTTTATTACAATCAACAATATATATAAAGATGCATTCAAACAACTATTTCTGGACCCCCCCCCCAAAAAAAAAAAAACTAGACAAAAACACAAAGCACTATATGTTCATCTACATGAAACTCAGGTGCTTACTGGAGGTGGTTGACAGTACCAATGAACAATAACCAGGGAGGAGGAGGAGAGATAAAAAAAAAAAAAAAAAAAACACATAAATCAGGTAACAAATATGGTACTCATACATTTTATATGATATGCCTCTCCCCCTTGAATTCTCATATATATAGGTGTGCACACGCGACGCGTGTCCTACACCTACATGTGCATGCCCCATGCATACACATCCTGCACCTTCTACAAGAACCCCATTAATTATCACCGCCAGCAGGTTTCACCAATATTAATTTATCATATGCTGGTGACACAGTCAGGGCAACAGGTTGATATATACACAACAAACATCGATTTCTACCCAGTACCTATCCCCCCTCCTCCCACCTACCAAGTATTCATACTGCAGCAGTATACTGTACATCTCAAATCTTTCTCCCGTTGCTCCCCCCCGCCACCATGTACAGCCACCCCTAATAGGGAGTGTCCACACCCCTGGGGGGTAAGCAAAATAAGAAAAAGGAGAGAGAAGAGAGGGAGAGGGAAGGGAGAGGGCGAGAAAAAATAAATAAATAGATGAATAAATAAATAAAAAAAAAAAAAAAAATATATATATATATATATATATATATATATATATATATATATATATATAATGAAAAAATATCAACAACCAAAAAAAAAAAAGAGAGAATAAGGAGAAAGTAGGTAAGAAAATAGTACTATTACATTTTATATAATATGCATCTCCCCCCTTTCATTCCCATCATATGCATATGTGCGCCCACGTAGTGTGTTCCCTACACCCATAGGCGAGCAACACGCATACCTACATAGTCATGCACACTCTACTGGGATCCCAAGCTATCATCACTAATAAATTCCACAAATATTTATTCACCATGTGCAGGTAGCACGGTCCGGGAGATATGTATCACAATTAAATATACATATATATATATATATATATATATATATATATATATGTAAAATTTGTGACACGCGGGACTGTACACATATGTAAATACGCACCAACCTATGTGTGTACTGCCCCCCTATAACCACAAAAAGCAATACATGGGTAATATTTCTCACAAATCTGTCTAAATCTGTGTTAGTGAGCACTTCTCTTTTGCCGAGATAATCCATCCACCTCACAGGTGTGGCATATGAAGATGCTGATTAAACAGCATGATTATTGCGCAGGTGTGCCTTAGACCCCCCAATACAGTAAAACTGCACATTTTAGAATGGCCTTTTATTGTGGCCAGCCTAAGGCACACCTATGCAATAATCGTGCTGTCTAATCAGCATATGCCACACCTGTGAGGTGGATGGATTGTAGTAGTAGATAACTAGAGCCCTAGTTATCGTACTAACGATCAGGTGATCGGGACTCCCGGTTCCCGATCACCTGATCACTGTGATAGGCACTGATTCGCTATCACAGTAATCAAAATGCAGCCCACCCATGTGTTTTCTTTCACTTCTGAATGGAGAGAAAGATATGTGTGGGGCTGGGTTCACACTTGTCTGACAAACGCTCCGACATTGGGAGCTCATGTTGCTTGACATGTGAAATTCAATGTTTCCCTATGGGAGCCATCCTAACTGGTCTGACACAAGTCGTTCTGACTTTAGAAATGCTCCCTGTACTACTTTGGTCTGACTTTGATCCTACTTCAGCCCATTGACTATCATTGAAGTAGGATCAAAGTCGGATCCTTGTCCTAACCATCCAACTTTGGCATCCGACAATGTGTTTTTTCCTGCCCCCTGCTGTAGCCCCTCCCATTGTGTGTTAGTTTTGATTGGTCAAAGGACAAGTGTACTATCTGAAAAGTCGGATGAAAGTAGTATCCTGTTCATGAAAGTCGGATGGATGTAGGACCAATGTAGGATCAATGTAGGACCAATGTAGGACTGATTTTGCAGAGCAAAGTAGGATGAAAGTCGTACTACTGTCGTGTAGTATAGTGTGAACCCAGCCTAAAGGAAGGTTTGCTTACAATAATGTATAGAGTAAGGGTTTCTTACTAGATGTGAATCGATTCATAACATCGAATCTGAATATACAAAGCAAATTCCAAAAACAAATCATTTTAACATAAGGAATATGGAAAAACAAAATTATTTACTTAACAAATTAATTTGAAATGAAAAGAAACACATTTTTTTTCTTGTGCACAACTTTATTCCTTACAATAATGTGTAGGGGAAGGGTTCCTTACAATAATGCGTAGGGGAAGTGTTCCTTACAATAATGTGTAGGGGAACGGTTCCTTACAATAATGCGTAGGGGAAGTGTTCTTTACAATAATGCGTAGGGGAAGTGTTCCTTACAATAATGTGTAGGGGAAGGGTTCCTTACAATAATATGTGGGGAAGGGTTCCTTACAATAATGTGTAGGGGAAGTGTTCCTTATAATAATGTGTAGGGGAATGGTTCCTTACAATAATGCGTAGGGGAAGTGTTCTTTACAATAATGCGTAGGGGAAGTGTTCCTTACAATAATGTGTAGGGGAAGGGTTCCTTACAATAATATGTGGGGAAGGGTTCCTTACAATAATGTGTAGGGGAAAGGTTCCTTACAATAATGTGTAGGGGAAGCATTCCTTACAAAAATGTGTAGGAGAAGGGTTCCTTAAAATAATGTGTAGGGGAAAGGTTCCTTACAATAATGCGTAGGGGAAGGGCTTCTAATGCCGCGTACACACGATCGGAAATTCGGCCAGCAAAAGACAGATGAGAGCTTTTGGTCGGAAAATGCGACCGTGTGTATGCTCCATCTGACTTTTGCTGGCCGAATTTCAGCCAGCAAAAGATTAAGAGCATGTTCCCAATTTTCCAAGCGGAAAAAGTTTCCAGCGGAAATTCCATTCCGTATTTATGCAATTCCGACGTGCAAAAAAACACGCATGCTATGTGAATCAAGTACGAGACTGAGCCGCTCAGTCTGGTAAAAAGACCGTTCGTAATGGAGATGGCACATTCGTCACACTGCAAATTTTAGAATCTTTCAATGCAGCGCATTCTCTTCTTCTTTATAATGCTAGAAGAATGAAGTTGTTTTGCTGCTTATGTTCACACAGACTTCTCACAAACTTATTTCTTTATTATTTCTTGTGATCTCCTCAATAATCTTTTTGGTTTTTAATGCCAGATCTCCTTAATAATGTTTATAATTAATTTTTATAGTCATTTTTTATTTTTTTTGGAATCAAGATCTCCTGTTGTTTTTTTTTTTTTAATTATTTTATAGTGATCTCCATTTTTTTTTTTTTTTTAATTTCAATATTTTTTATTGAATTTTTCACAGGGTATCAGTACAAACGGGTTGATGTGATAGCAAAGTTACATGGTTCAGTACCTAGTGCATTAACCAGTGTTGTTCTGTAACAAATGCATATAGCGAATACATAGCGATTAAGTTGAAGTTCGATGAATGGAGGCACCATCTCCAATCCCCGGCACCCCATCTGGGTACTTACTGTGCCATGGGACTAGAGGCAGCGCCTCCAACCATCCACCTGACAGAGCTAGGTAACTTGTAGAACTACTAACATTCTAGATACGTGAAACTGAAAAGAAAAACAAAAAAAAAACTGTAGAGCAAAAGCAACTTGTGGGCCTACTTGTTATGAGTATAGGACATGTGTGCATGTCCCACCCTAAGTAGTAACTGAGAGAAGTGCCCCCAGGCGGAGTGGTGCAAGGCGAGGGGGTTCCTACTTTCTGTGCATGTTAGATATGCGGGGTTTTAGCAAACTACGGGGGTAAAGATGAATAACCTTAGATATGACTCAACATAAAAGAAGACCTTCAGGGTAATGTGGTACTCCTCGGGTCAGTGATCCAGGGTTCCCAGTTGAGACGAAATGTTGCGGTATACATGTTGGCCTTAGCAAAGGAGAATTCCATTAGGAAGTGGTTGTTTAGTAGAGCGATGAGTTCCGATCCAGAGGGGGCTTGTGAGGCTTTCCATTTTTTCGTTAGAGCTAAACGAGCTGCAATGAGTATATGTGTCGCCAGGACTCTGATATTTTTGGGCCAGTTGGGGATGTTAAGACCCAGGAGGAGGTCCAGTGGGGATAGCGGTACATGGATTTTGCAGAGCTGTGAGATGAGGTCGGAGACCTCCTTCCAGTATTGGTGGATGTTAGGACAGTCCCACCAAATGTGTCTCAGGGTGCCTTTGCCTGAGCAGTTTCTCCAGCATTGAGAGGAGGTAGCCGGGTAAATATTCGCCAATCTGGCTGGGGTGTAGTACCACTTGTGGAATAGTTTTTGCGTCGATTCCCAGTGAGATATGCATTTTGAGGCTTTAAGAGGGATGGTCAGGGCTTTGTGCCACAATGGAGGCTTTGGTGGCGAGCTTGTGAATGTGGACCAAAATGTGATGGATGAAGAGGTGTGATCTTTGGAGAGCATTGTTAACAACTTGTAAATCCATGCAATGCCTTTAACTGCTGGGTTCGGGGTATTGTAGAAATTCAGGATGTCAGTCATTTGGGAGTCACGTGCTGTGAGATCAAGTTTACCGATGATAGAGCGGAGCCTCATATACAAAAAAGATGTATTAGCAGGGAGATCAAAAGCTTGTTGTAAATGTGGGAATGGGTGGGGTCCAGACGTGGAAATGAGTTGTCCCAAGTTGGTAAGTCCTTTTTGTATCCATACCCGAAAGGATAAGTTAGGAAAGATCAACTCTAATGCTTGGAGGTGTATTCTAGAAAGGATAGTTTTGGGTATGCCCATGGATTTTTTTGCAGTGGCTGACCACACTCGGATGGCTGCGGTTACCGTAAGTAGGAAGTGTCGATGTGGTTGCAAGCTGAGTAGTGCAGCCATTAGAGTGTGTTGTGGATTCGCGTTGAGGGCCATGGTTTCAATTTGTGTCCAAGTCTTGGTGGAGGTGGGCGCCCACCATTCCCGTAGTTGATCCAGTATGACTGCCTTGTAGTATGCGTGGACGTTGGGGGCTCCCATTCCTCCATTTTGTACAGGAGACAAGAGGATTTCTTTTTTGAGTATGGGATGTTTATGTTGCCAAATATGTGTATTGAGTATACTTTGTATTTGCGCCAGTTGCTGGGGTATCATGGGTATCGGTATTGTGCGAAACATATACAAAATATGTGGCAGTAAATACATTTTGACTTGAGCTATTCTACCCGCCCAAGAGACAGTATAGTTACACATATTTTTGGAGATGCGCAGAAGCTTTTCCTGTAGAGCAGCATAGTTTAGTTGAAGCATAGATTTACTGGGGAAGGTTAGTTGGATACCCAGGTATGGGAGCGAGGAATTTTTAGCCCAGGTGAAAGGAGTGGTTGTCGAGATATGATGTGAAGTTTGAGGGTCTATCCCTAGGTTCAGCATGGTGGATTTGCTGTGATTTATTTTATATAGGGAGATTGAACTAAATTTTTCCAATGTTTTTTGTATATTGGGAAGGGAAGATCTGGGATTTGTGAGGGTAATGATAACATCATCCGTGTATAGACCGATTTTATGTTCAACCGTCCCCACAGTAATGCCCGATATTGCTGGTGTGGATCGAATGGCTTGTGCAAGTGGTTCCATTACCATGGCAAAAATCAGGGGGAAAAGTGGGCACCCCTGCCTAGTGCTATTAGTGATGCGGAAGGGGTCTGATATTATGCCTGAGGTCCAAACTCGGGCGCTGGGGGAGGAGTAAAGGTTGAGTATAGCTTGGAGGATATTCCCTGTCAGTCCGAACTTGAGCATGACCTTCTCCATGTATTTCCAGTGCACCCTGTCAAACGCCTTCTCTGCATCCAGTGAGAGGAAGAGAGAAGGCGTTTGACTGTGCTCCACCCACTGGATCAAGTCAATAAGGCGTCTGGTACCATCGGAGGCCTGTCTGCCAGGCACGAATCCGACTTGGTCCGGGTGTATGATGAGGGGGACGACTTTGGATAATCGTTGGGCTAATATTTTTGCATATAGTTTGGTATCAGTATTCAAGAGTGATATCGGGCGGTAATTGGCTGGGTTATCAGGAGATTTGCCTGGTTTGGGTATGGTGACAATGAGGGCCTCCAGGGCTTCTGTGGGGATTTTGCCTGTATGAATATATTGGTTAAAGGTAGTGCGTAAGTGCGGGGTGATCACGTCCGAAAAGTGTTTGTAATATTCGTTCGGGAATCCATCGGGTCCTGGGGCCTTGTGTAGGGGTAATCATTTGATGGCCGTGCGAATTTCCTTGGGAGAGAAAGGCACAGAGATGGAGTCTAGTTGCTCAGTGGATATTGAGGGGAGGTGAATAGAGGAGAGAAACTCATCTATGTCTGCTAATGTTGGCTTGGTTTCGTGATTTAGGTCATTGAGATTGTAAAGTTTGGCGTAAAAGGTACTGAATTCATTTGCTATATCTAGAGGATTATGAACTTTTTTACCTTGGGAGTTGGATAAGTATTGTATCTTATTATTGACCCAGTGTTTTTGTAGTTGCTTGGCCAGGAATGCACCTGACTTGTTGGCTGAGGAGTAATATTGTAGCTTAAGACGTTTAACATAATAGTCAAATCTTTTGTGGAGGTGTTCGCTAAGGTCGTGTCTTAGGTTTTTGAGTTCTAGGGACAATTTAGTAGATGGAGTTTGCTTATTGGCAAATTCCAAGGCCCTGATCTGTTTTAATAGTGTTTCTGTGGTGGCCGTTTGTTGTCGTTTAGTTTGTGCTCCGTATTTAATTAGGAGGCCCCGTGAGAAAGCTTTATGCGCATGCCAAACCATGGATTGGTCAGCAGTAGAATGTACGTTGATATCAAAGTATGTCTCAATCTCGGATCGAAGCTCATTCTCAAAGGATGGGTTGGTGAGGAGGGATGTGTTTAGTCTCCAAATAGTATGACTAGTAGTCTTTTTGCAATTGAATAACGTGATGGATATGGGTGCGTGGTCCGACCACGTGATTGTACCTATGCGTGCTTCAGTGATTGATTGGAGGAGAAATTTGTCTGTGAGGAACATATCGATCCGAGAGTAAGACTGCTGGGGGCTGGAGAAGAAGGTGTAATCTCGCTCAGTGTCATGGGTACATCTCCACGGGTCATAAAGATCTTCTTTATGTAGGAGGGAGGACAAGGCAGAGGGCCTACGTTTAGTCGGGTTGGATGTGTCTAGGGTTGTGTAAACGATTTCATTAAAGTCTCCACATAGTATAAGTGGATCGCATCTATACGGTGTCAGTTTAGAGATCAGTGTGTTGAAAAATTTCTTTTGGCCAGTATTAGGGGCGTATAGATTTAATAGGGTGAGGCGTTGGTTTGCGATCGTGGCTGAGAGAATCAGGTACCTGCCGTCTTCATCAGCTTCACAGTGGTGTAACTGAAAGGAAACAGAGGAACTAACCGCAATCATTACTCCCTTTTTTTTGGTGGGGGCACTGGCAAAGAAGCAGTGTGGGTATCGCTTATGCGAGCATTTTGGCGAGTTATCTTTAGCGAAATGTGTTTCTTGTACGCAAAACACGTCAGCTTGCTGGAACAGTGCCTCTTTCCAGAGGAGGTTGCGTTTGAATGGGGAATTCAATCCCTTTACATTTAAGGAGGTGATTTTGAGGGCCATGATAGTGGGGGATGACCCGGTTGGGAATGAAAGGAGCGAGATTACACACTTCTTCTGTTCGCCCTGACCAAATATGAATCAAACAGTAGAGTAGGTAGCTATACAGAGTACGTCTGTTAAAATACAAAAATCGGAGAGGAGACACTCGTTACAGCTACTCAGGACTGTTAAATATGTTATAATGCTGTAGTAGGTCAAATGGTAAATAGAGTATACGTTGAGTATGAATGCGTAAACACTGTTAGGAGAACCAAAAAGAAAAAATAAGAATAAAAAGAGAAAAGCAATATATATCTCTTTAGGAACAGAAAGTTAATAAAACAATTATAACAGTGTGCTTAGCACACTATAACCTTAGGGAGTGGATGTGTTTCAGTAACTGCGCCCATCAGGGATCTTAGTGGTGCGGAGGACCGAGGGCCTGTTTGTTGTTACGGACCTCGCCTGGATCGTGTATCCCATTCCTTGCAGACGGAGGACATGAATAGGAGCCCCTGTATTCTTTTTGGTTGGCAGATACGGGTAGAAATCCCCAGTTGGTCAGCTTTTTATATCCATCTTTGGAGCTAGAATGGGAATTATCTGTTGCTGGTATGTGACTAGTAACTTGGTAGGGAAGCCCCATTTGTATGTAATTTTCTTCTCCTGTAACACAGAGGTTACAGGGGTGAACGCTCTTCTCATCTCCATCGTGGCCTTGGAGAGGTCACTAAACATGAGGACATTAGTGTAAGGTGCTGGCAGCGGTTTAGTGGTTTTGGCAATTTGTAGAATCTGCTCTTTAACTTGAAAGTAATGCACTCTCGCTAGTATGTCCCTGGGGGTGTCAGGGGGGAGGTGTGCTGGCTTGGCAATCCTGTGTGGTCTATCAATCGTGATGTCTCGTGCGTTTAGGCGAGGTAGTAAGCTGGAGAACATCTCTCACAGGTAGGGCGTGATTTCATTCGGCTTAACAGATTCGGGAACACCCCTGAATTTAATGTTATTCCTTCTGGAACGATCTTCCAAATCTGCTAATTTCAGCTTCATATGGTGTATTTCAGACGCGTGGTGTTCATGTGCGTCTAGTAATTCATTTTGGGCCCTGACGTGGTCCTGCATATTATCCTCAAGCACAGTTGTTCTCTCTGCCAGGTGATCTACTCTGCCATGTATCTGAGAGACAGAGAGTTGCAGTTCTCTGTGTAGGTCTCTCTGCAGAGTAAGGAGCATGGCTTTCATCATTGATTCTGTCACAGGGCTGTCAGAGGCAGGGATGGTTGCTAAAGCTGGGGTGTGTGCCGTGACAAGCTCTCTGTCAGCCCATTGATGGCATTCGTGCTGTGGCTCCTTACTGGGGGAGATGGCTGGGGAGGACGTCAGTCTCTTACCTCTATCTGTGGCAGGTTGTGAGGAGGAGGCATCTGGCGGTGGGAGGGTGTCCATATCCTCTCTGTATGAGCGATCAGGCGGCTGGGAGAGGAGATCGTCGTGAGGAGAGGCTGTCAGCTGTGTCTCAGTGTGTGCAGCGCGGGACGCTTCTGAGGTGAAGCTCCCGGCGCCGGCGCCATCTTGGGCCTCGTTCATAGTTGCAGGGGGATAGTAGTCTGTGAGGCGGCGAGGTGCTGGCGGCTTATTCCGCCTTCTAGACATGCCCGGGATGGTCCTGCTGCCTTCCCCCCTCCGTGGGATCGGAACGGGGGTCGGATTGTGGCGGAGAGTAGCTGTAGATCCCGTCAGCGGCGCGGAGCTCAGGCTTTAGGCATCCATCATGGTCCGCGTCAGGCCACGCCCCTCCGTGATCTCCATTTTTTTTTATGTCACGTTTCCACAACACCATTATTATCTTGTATTTGTAAATCTCAAGGAGGTTGGTTGGTGTCCCTTGTTAATTTGACATTGTATTTTTTAAATGTACCTGCCTACTCAAAAAAAACTGTCCTTTTTGAAATAACACATATAGGCAAGTATTTCTTAAAACAAAATAGCCATTTATTCTGGGTCATAACAAAATAAAGAGGAAGGCAACGCTGGAGAAACTGGTGAAATTTGCCAAGCCTTTGTACCCCAGGGCAGACGTCAATAAAGTTACAGTCAAAATTGGTGGCCTGAGGATTCCTTATAATAGTGAGCACAATCCGGTCCAGGACTACAAGAGATCAGGAACAGCAGCAGATGACATATCTGTCCCCAGGCTGTGGTCACACCACAGCCTGCATCTTTGGCCAGACCAGACTGAACCCAGGCCGTCACTCTCTGGTCCTCCTTAGACGCTTCCTTCCTGGCTGTGGCTGTGGAGGTGGAGGCTGTGTTGGAGGTGTGGCAGGAGGTGGAGGAGGAGGAGGAGGACCTGGAGGAGGAGGACCATGGTTCAACTCCCAAATGTGGCTTTGACTTTTGAGTTGGCCCCTCAAGCCCTTGTTTAGGGCTTGTAACATCACTTCCTCACATAAGAGGCGTTGGCCCTCCTCCATTTCCAGCATTTTGCAGGCTGTAATGTTTGCAAAGTCCTCTTGAACACTGTGGGGGGTTCTGAGGGCCGCAGTAGCCTTCATAAATAGGCCAATTGCTGCTTCCTTCATGTTACTCCTCTTCCTGCTACTTTTGGTGGAAGGCGGAGGGGAGGGAACTGCGAATCTGGCAGGCTACTGGGCCCGGCCACCTCCTGGCTGCCACTTTCCATGGCCTGGCTGAGGCTTTCCTGTGTATGAAAAAGGGACATCGTTTTAGTTTTTCGTTCATCAATCACACACAATTTTCAACTCATGACTGTTGCAAATTTAATGTTAATAAATAGAAATGACTATCATTCTGACCCCAGCATTTTTCATTCTTGTCCCAATCATTTGTGGCCACTACTGTCTATTGATATGTAAACCAATTTGTGAAATCAGAAATTAGTGATCAAAATTAGCATATATTTAACATCATTAATTTGACAACCAGAAATATTTTGAAGAATGCTATACCTGGCTCAAGCTGGGCTCCTCCACATGTTGCTGCCTGAAAGGCCCAGGTTGGACGCCAGAAGCCTCAGCTGGGGGGGAAGGAAGTGTGGAAGGAAGACTGGAGAGTGCTGGCCTGGGTTCATTCTGGCCTGCCAGAAAATGCAGTCTGTTATAGTACCACAGCCTGGGGACATAAATGTCATCTGCTGCAGCACCTGATCTCAGGGAATCCTGGACCTTCTTGAGCTCCCTATTATAAGTGCTCCTCATGCCACCAATTAGGGCCTTCAAATAGGGAATGTCTGCCGTGGGGATCACCAGCTTCACTTCGCTGCCTTTCTCTTTGTTTGATTGTTATAATAGGGGTGGTTTACCTGCCACAGACAGGGCAGCTCCCTGTACATATCAATGAATATGGGCATAAAGTCCTTGTCATTGAATAGATCCATTTTCTCTGCAAGACACAAAACAAGACAAACCCTATTGTCAGGCGAAACTCTCCTAATCTTGACCCAATATAGGCCTCAATTTATAAGCAGTATAGGCCACTGATGCACCAACTTAAAATTGTACCTTCGTTATAATGATCGGCGCTTCCGCTACACCTTCCTCCACTCACAGATCGTACATACAACACACGCGTGTTACGCCTTACATACATTGCACATGCGTGAAACTACGCCCGCGTTGCCCGCCCCTGACGTTCTTTCTAGAATATTCCCCATCTCTTTCGTCGCAGTGGGAGAGGAACATGATGGAGACACAACAGGTGCTTAATAGCAGTAACGAGGAGGAAAGCCCGGAGCAAGAAATGTCCCGAACCAGGAGGAGGAGATTTAAGGCCTCAAATATGTCCTTTGAAGAGATGGTGGAGATGGTCGACATATTGAAGAGGGCCGACTATGATGGGAAGTATAGACCATACCTAAACCCAAATGTGAGAAAGGCCAAGATCATGATTAAAGTTGTGAAGAGTCTGCGCCGCAATTTTGGGGTACGATGATCCAAGGAGCAACTGAGGAAACACTGGTCGGACCTCAAATTAAGGGAGCAGGATCAGTACAGAAGGATCAAGAAAGTGCTTCTAAAAAGTAAGTACTTGTTGTGTTTTCCTATTATGATTATTACTTGCATGCTGCGCCATGTGCTTTTATTTACTGTTGGATAGTTTAAAATGGCTACTTTCATGTTCGTGGGCACAGTAATCGGTCGTAGTAAACATTGTTCGTTTGCAAATAAATACGCTGTTTTTGCCAGATACGGGGTTAACTACATTTGGTCATGATAATTTGTATTCAAAGAAGTTTAGGACATTGTTGCCTAGATGTGTTTCAAACTAGAATGAATTGCAAACTTGATTCAGTGTAATGTAAGGAGAGGACACTCAGCAGCTGTTTACACATCTGGACTGTGGAGCACTAGTGTGGGACACAAGAACAAACTTTTTTGGGTGTCCCACACAGATGCTCCAGTGGATACTTGGGGTGTCTCCATGTGTGAAACTTTTCCAAAAAAGGTAAGTATTCCAGCTTTGGTAAGGGAAAAAAATCATGTCTTCAGCTTTGAACTCTGCCAAAACAGACAATTGTACCCCACTTCCAAGCAATGTTTCATATTCCTATTTCTGGACTCAAATATCTGTGTGCTAAGTATACCTTGTATTTTATTCACGTAGGGGAGCAAAGACTCGGAAAATATAAGGACACCAGGGACCCTCCCCCCACCTCTAGAAGTAGGGGAACAAAGGTCACAACCTGAGGATGTGGAGAAAGGAGATGTGGTGGAGATTGTCACCACAACAGGTCAGTGTTGGACACCACAGATTCAGGTAACAGATGTATGCCTGCATATTTATAATACAGGGTGTGTATTTTTATTTTAGGTGATGTTCAGGTTGTAGTACCAAAATCCATTGATTTCACCAGTGACAGTGCACGGATAATCCAGGAAATGTTTTGTAGTCTTGATTTGGACATTATCAAAGAAAAAACCAAGAAGATTGAACAAAGACTGAAGAACATGATTGATGTACTAGGGAGAATTTAAATCCTAAAAAGATTCCTGGAATTTTTTTTTTTTTTTTTTACAATAATTTTATCTAAAGTTTTAATACAGTTTAAAAGCCAAATTTGGAAGATGCACACAGTGTGTCAACATGTGCTATCTGCTATCAGGGGATTTCAATGTACGCGTTTTGTGGGTGCAACCCCTTCCTCCCAACTCTAGTAGGTGAGAGGAAGTGGTTGCACCCCCAAAACACGTCCATTGATCCCCCATGATGGGAGATAGCACATGTTGACATTAGGTATGGGATCAGAAAGGGCACCTTCTAAATTTGGCTTTTACAGGGGTGACTTCACCCCATCTGATGAAGGCAATATCAAGACCTTTTTCACATTATAAAATGTCTGATATTGCCTTATTTTTTGCAATGTTGAACTTTGTAAGTTCCAGAGTTGGGTATGTTATGTTTGTAAACATGCCTGTTTCTGTATTTTTGAAAAAATTTCAAGGTAAAACTTTGAAAAAAAAAGATGTGTTTTTTTTACCGCCAAATGTTTTATAAAACGCACATGTGAATGTGCATGGAGTAAAAGGTTTTTTTACTCAACAATGGGTGGCTTCTTCTTTCAATGATCAATACCATTTTTTGTGTTAAGTTGGTGTTTACAGTGGCAATGGATGTTATTTAATAATGGAAAAACCACTTGGCACTAGGGATGAGCTTCGAGTTCGAGTCGAACTCATGTTCGACTCGAACATTGGCTGTTCGCAAGTTCACCGAACAGCGAACAATTTGGGGTGTTCGCGGCAAATTCGAATGCCGCGGAACACCCTTTAAAAGTCTATGGGAGAAATCAAAAGTGCTAATTTTAAAGGCTAATATGCAAGTTATTGTCATAAAA
The DNA here is from genome assembly GCF_042186555.1 of Aquarana catesbeiana. Classification (NCBI taxonomy): domain Eukaryota; kingdom Metazoa; phylum Chordata; class Amphibia; order Anura; family Ranidae; genus Aquarana; species Aquarana catesbeiana. Next base: position 170,144,524 of record NC_133336.1, on the reverse strand, counting down.
AGTGTTTGGGGACCTGGGTCCTGCCCCAGGGGACATGGATCAATGCAAAAAAAAGTTTTAAAAACGGCCGTTTTTTCAGGAGCAGTGATTTTAATAATACTTAAAGTCAATCAATAAAAGTGTAATATCCCTTTAAATTTCGTACCTGGGGGGTGTCTATAGTGTGCCTGTAAAGGGGCGCATGTTTCCTGTGTTTAGAACAGTCTGACAGCAAAATGACATTTTGAAGGAAAAAACTCATTTAAAACTACCCGCGGCTATTGCATTGCCGATAATACACATAGAAGTTCATTGATAAAAACGGCATGGGAATTCCCCAAAGGGGAACCCCGAACCAAAATTAAAAAAAAAAAATGACGTGGGGGTCCCCCTAAATTCCATACCAGGCCCTTCAGGTCTGGTATGGATATTAAGGGGAACCCCGGCCAAAATGTAAAAAAAAAATGACGTGGGGTTCCCCCTAAATTCCATACCAGACCCTTTAGGTCTGGTATGGATTTTAAGGGGAACCCCGCGCCAAAAAAAAAAAAAAAAAAAACCGCGTGGGGTCCCCCCAAAAATCCATACCAGACCCTTATCCGAGCACGCAACCTGGCAGGCCGCAGGAAAAGAGGGGGGGACAAGAGTGCGGCCCCCCCTCCCTCCTGAACCGTACCAGGCCACATGCCCTCAACATTGGGAGGGTGCTTTGGGGTAGCCCCCCAAAACACCTTGTCCCCATGTTGATGAGGACAAGGGCCTCATCCCCACAACCCTGGCCGGTGGTTGTGGGGGTCTGCGGGCGGGGGGCTTATCGGAATCTGGAAGCCCCCTTTAACAAGGTGACCCCCAGATCCCGGCCCCCCCCCTGTGTGAAATGGTAAGGGGGTACATAAGTACCCCTACCATTTCACGAAAAAAGTGTCAAAAATGTTAAAAATGACAAGAGACAGTTTTTGACAATTCCTTTATTTAAATGCTTCTTCTTTCTTCTATCTTCCTTCATCTTCTGGTTCTTCTGGCTCTTCTGGTTCTTCTGGTTCTTCCTCCGGCGTTCTCGTCCAGCATCTCCTCCGCGGCGTCTTCTGTCTTCTTCTCCTCGGGCCGCTCCGCACCCATGGCATGGGGGGGAGGCTCCCGCTCTTCTCTTCTTCTCTTCTTCTTTTCTTCTTTTCTTCTTTTCTTCTCTTCTTCTCTTCTTCTTCATTTTCTTCTCCGGGCCGCTCCGCAATCCATGCTGGCATGGAGGGAGGCTCCCGCTGTGTGACGGCGCTCCTCGTCTGACAGTTCTTAAATAACGGGGGGCGGGGCCACCCGGTGACCCCGCCCCCCTCTGACGCACGGTGACTTGACGGGACTTCCCTGTGGCATTCCCCGTGACGTCACAGGGAAGTCCCGTCAAGTCACCGTGCGTCAGAGGGGGGCGGGGTCACCGGGTGGCCCCGCCCCCCCGTTATTTAAGAACTGTCAGACGAGGAGCGCCGTCACACAGCGGGAGCCTCCCTCCATGTCAGCATGGATTGCGGAGCGGCCCGGAGAAGAAAATGAAGAAGAAGAGAAGAAGAGAAGAAAAGAAGAAAAGAAGAAAAGAAGAAGAGAAGAAGAGAAGAGCGGGAGCCTCCCCCCCATGCCATGGGTGCGGAGCGGCCCGAAGACAGAAGACGCCGCGGAGGAGATGCTGGACGAGAACGCCGGAGGAAGAACCAGAAGAACCAGAAGAGCCAGAAGAACCAGAAGATGAAGGAAGATAGAAGAAAGAAGAAGCATTTAAATAAAGGAATTGTCAAAAACTGTCTCTTGTCATTTTTAACATTTTTGACACTTTTTTTGTGAAATGGTAGGGGTACTTATGTACCCCCTTACCATTTCACACAGGGGGGGGGCCGGGATCTGGGGGTCACCTTGTTAAAGGGGGCTTCCAGATTCCGATAAGCCCCCGCCCGCAGACCCCCACAACCACCGGCCAGGGTTGTGGGGATGAGGCCCTTGTCCTCATCAACATGGGGACAAGGTGTTTTGGGGGGCTACCCCAAAGCACCCTCCCAATGTTGAGGGCATGTGGCCTGGTACGGTTCAGGAGGGAGGGGGGGCCGCACTCTCGTCCCCCCCTCTTTTCCTGCGGCCTGCCAGGTTGCGTGCTCGGATAAGGGTCTGGTATGGATTTTTGGGGGGACCCCACGCCGTTTTTTTTTTTTTTTTTTGGCGCGGGGTTCCCCTTAAAATCCATACCAGACCTGAAGGGTCTGGTATGGAATTTAGGGGGAACCCCACGTCATTTTTTTTTTTAAATTTTGGCCGGGGTTCCCCTTAATATCCATACCAGACCTGAAGGGCCTGGTATGGAATTTAGGGGGACCCCCACGTCATTTTTTTTTTTTAATTTTGGTTCGGGGTTCCCCTTTGGGGAATTCCCATGCCGTTTTTATCAATGAACTTCTATGTGTATTGTCGGCAATGCAATAGCCGCGGGTAGTTTTAAATGAGTTTTTTCCTTCAAAATGTCATTTTGCTGTCAGACTGTTCTAAACACAGGAAACATGCGCCCCTTTACAGGCACACTATAGACACCCCCCAGGTACGAAATTTAAAGGGATATTACACTTTTATTGTTTGACTTTAAGCATTATTAAAATCACTGCTCCTGAAAAAACGGCCATTTTTAAAACTTTTTTTTGCATTGATCCATGTCCCCTGGGGCAGGACCCAGGTCCCCAAACACTTTTTATGACAATAACTTGCATATAAGCCTTGAAAATTAGCACTTTTGATTATTCATGTTCGTGTCCCATAGACTTTAACGGTGTTCGCATGTTCGAACGAACTTTTTTCCTGTTCGCATGTTCTGGTGCGAACCGAACAGGGGGGTGTTCGGCTCATCCCTACTTGGCACTATAAGTGCACTAGGAGAACCTAGGAGGCAGCAAAAGTAAACCCAAGCAGTAAATGAAAATCAAGATTTGATCTGATAAAAGAGAAAATTTATTAAAAATGTGCTGGCATAGCAATGGCCCCCCTACCCATAAAATATTCTACATATTTTTCTCGCACTTCACAGGCGCTTTGGGGGGGGCAAGCCAGGACGGCCAGCTTCCAGGGCCGTCATTGGAGTTTCTGAAAGTCCGGCCTCAGGCCCAACTGAGGCAACATAATTAGGATTATTACACCAAGCCCTCGCACAACACAAACTCTACGATGAGCACGTACCCGGCTTCAAAACGTACATGGCTTCAAAATGGTCGGCTGGTCAGAACGAACTAAACAGAACGCACTGAAGAACAGCAAGGCCTGTGAAGAGCAAGCTGAAAATCAGAGCGGACAAGAACGCACTGAAAAACAGATAAGAACTGACTTCACGCACTGAAAACCAGATACAAACCCACAAGCACAAACTGAACAGCAGTAGAACGATCTGAAAAAGCAGGACTCTGAAAAGCGCGAATCGTCTCTCACCAAACTTCTACTAACTCAAGATAAACACGAGATTAGCAGAAGGAACCAAAGGGTGGCACGCTGGCTATTGATCTTCCATTTTCTAGTCCCGTCGTACGTGTTGTACGTCACTGCGTTCTGGACAGTCGGACTTTGGTGTGACCGTGTGTATGCAAGACAAGCTTGAGCGTAATTCCATCGGAAAAACCATCATAACTTTTTCCGACGAGAATTCCGATCGTGTGTACGCGGCATAACAATAATGCGTAGGGGAAGCATTGCTTACAATGTGTATGGAAGGGGTTTCTTACAAGCTGTATCATGAGGAATAGTCTTCCACAGGGACCAACTTAGTAGATTGCTTGATTAACCACTTGTCCACTGGGCACTTAAACCCCTAACCAGGTCAATTTTCAGCTTTCAATGCTGTCACACTTTGAATGACAATTACTCAATAATTCAACACTGTACCCATATTCATTTTTTGTCTTTTTTTCATACAAATAGAGTTTTCTTTTGGTGGTATTTAATCACCAGTGCGTTTTTTATTTTTTGCGCTATAAATAAAAAATGACTGCAAATTTTGTGCCAAAATGCATTTTTCTTCGTTTGTTATAAAATTTAGCAAATTAGTAATTTTTCTTCATTAATGTTGGCCAAAATTTATACTTCTAAATATCTTTGGCAAAAATAACCCAAAATCAGTGTATAATATTTGGTCTTTGTGAAAGTTATAGAGTCTACAAGCTATGGTGCCAATCATTAAAAATTGATCACACCTGATGTGATGTCTCATTTCTTGAGACACTAACAAGCCAGGAAAATACAAATACCCTCCATATGACCCCTTTTTGGAAAGTAGACATTCCAAAGTAAGAGGCATAGTTAGTTTTTTTTACGTTTTAATTTTTTCTAACAATTCTTTTCAAAATGAAGATTTTTTTTTTTTTTTTCACAAAATTGTTATATTAACAGGTTATTTCTCTGGCATATGCATACTTACAACTACACACCAAAACACATTCTGCTGCTCCTCTTGAGTATGGCGATACCACATGTGTGAGACTTTTACACAGCCTGGCCACATAGAGAGGCCCAACATGCAGGGAGCACCGTCAGGTGCTCTAGGGACATAAATTACACTGTTGTGGAAAATTTTATATTAATGTATTGTCATAAATCTACCAGTGTCTGATCAACCACAGCCCGCTCTAAAGAGCTGACTGGAGCAGTCCGACGCTTACTGAGACCTGTTAGGTAGTGGAAAACTTCCTGGTGTTTGGAGAGAGGTGTTTGCGGAGAGAGGACATGTCCGCCAGCAAAGGGCCCCTGTGCAATGCACAGAACGATCGTCTGGTGGGAATGCGTTCACTCTGCAAAGACATTATCGGTTTAGAGGTGTTTTGCTCTTGTCACCCCTGGTATGCCTGATCAACATGTTTGGGGTGCCATGACCTACATCTGCAGATAATCTCCCATGCACAAGGAACTTTAGTCATCGTCATTTAGTATATTGTATCATGTCCTGTAGTCATTGTTCATTGGTTGTTTTGTGTTTTGTTGTTAAATCCTTATATGGTCACTTACATCCTGTGAGGTCATATCCTGTGAGGCTGAGGTCATACCCTGTGAAGGAAACGATTGGCTGTTGGGGCCAGGGCTTCCTGTTTGTGATTGCTTTTGTGGTCTTTTGAATAAAGGAGGTGGACAGAGCTGTAAAGGGGAGTCTTGCTGAGATGAGAATGTAAGAACCATGTGTTGTTGTCTATTTGTGAGCATGACGCACACACCAGAGGATGAGCTACACCAGAGGAGAGACATATGATCAAAAGGTGAGATGGTATTTTATCATTAGACGAAATTGTTATTATGATTAGAAACAGGAGATTTGGCTGTGTGCTTTGCGTACAACCAAATTTCGCTGACAACACATATCATTTCCTGACAACCGATCACATTTTTGAAGGCCCTGGAGCAAAAGGACAATGGAATTACCCACAAAATGACCCCATTTTGGAAAGAAAACACCCCAACATATATTCTATGAGGCATAATGAGTCTTTTGAACATGTCATTTTTTTTCACAAGTTTTTGTAAAATATGGAAAGAAAATGAAAATGTATTTTTCTACGCATTTTTACGGCACTGGCGGGTGCTGATGAGGATCCATTGATAGGGTGACACTAATGAGCACTTACTGATGGGCACTGTATTGGCACTAATTGGAACTTTAGTGGCACTGTAGAGCACAGATGTGGCACTGCTGGGGCACAGATGTGCATGAATGGGGCACTGTAGGGCACGGATGTGGCACTGATGGGGCACAGATATGCACTGACGTGGCACTGTAGAGCACAGATGTGCACTGATGGGGCACTGTGGGGCACTGATGGGGCACAGAAGAGGCACAGATGTGGACTGATGGGGCACTGTGGAGAACTGCTGGGGCACTGAAGAGCACTGCTGCGGCACTGATGGGGCACAGATGTGCAATGATGTGGCCCTGATGAGGCACAGATGTGCACTGATGGGGCACTGCTGGGCACTGATGAGGCACAGATGTGCACTGATGGGGCACTGATGGGGCACAGATGTGCACTAATGGGGCACTGCTGTGGCACTGATGGGGAACAGATGTGAACTGATGAGGCACAGATGTGCACTGATGGGGCACTGATGGGGCACTGATGGGGCACAGATGTGCACTAATGGGGCACTGTAGAGCACTGCTGTGGCAGTGATGGGCACAGATGTGCACTAATGGGGCACTGCTGGGGCACAAATGTGCACTAATAGGGCACTGCTGGGGCACAGATGTGCACTGCTGGGCACAGATGTAGCACTGCTGGGCACAGATGTGCACTGATGGGGCACTGTAGAGCACTGCTGTGGCGCTGCTAGGGCACAGATGTGCACTGGTGGGGCACTGCTGGGGCACAAATGTGCACTGATGAGGCACTGTAGAGTACTGCTGTGGCACTGCTGGGGCACAGATGTGCACTGGTGGGGCACTGCTGGCGCTCAGATGTGCACTGATGGGGCACTATAGAGTACTGCTGTGGCACTGCTGGGGCACAGATGTGCACTGGTGGGGGTGCTGCTGGGGCACAGATGTCCACTGATGGGGCACAGATGTGGCACTGCTGAGACACTGTAGAGCACTGATGTGGCACAGATGTGCACTGATGGGGCACTGCTGGGGCACCGTAGAGCACTGCTGGGCACAGATGTGGCACTGCTGGGGCACATATATGCACTGATGGGGCAAGGATGTGCACTGATGGGTCACAGATGTGGCACTGCTGGGGCACTGTAGAGCACTGATGTGGCACAGATGTGAAACTGCTGGGCACTTGAAAAATATGAAAAAAAAACAAGCATCCTCGCGCTGCAGCTTCTCCCTCCTCTGCTTACACAATCGGTGCCAGGAGAGGAGAGGACCGGACATGACGCTGGTTTGTTGACAGTGATCGTGATTCTGGGAGGACGTCATTGGACGCCCTCCCAAAATTATCCAACTTCGCTGTAGCCGTCATTCGGCCATGGCCAGGTCGGCAAGTGGTTAAAGGGTAGATATGTATATAAAGGCCCAAAATATAAATCGCTAGTAGTATTTATAAAAAGCAACATTGTAGAACATGAAAGGAACTTTTTAAAGCGCTATTAAACCTATAACCAAAAGTAATATATTGCAGCTTCCCAATTATTAGAAAATGTGGCTGCATCTCCTGAGTGAGAATGAGATGAATGAGAAGAGGAGGTACAGCTAACAGCAGCATTGTCAGTCTGAGGGAGGAGGGGAGTGAAAATGTATTAGCAGATTTAGAACCAGAAACAAATTTAACCAAACTCCAGCTCACGCTTTATGAGCAGTTACAGGACAGATTTATTTCCCTTTTGGGATAAAGGTTTTGCATGAAAAAATTAAAAGCTGATCATTTTAATCTCCCCTGCCAGTGTTAAGTGTTTTGTCTCATCTATGTAAACTGATACATTCTGCTGGAGAGTTTGTGCTGTGAAAAACAACAGACTTGCTGGCTGGATTATCAGATGACAATAGAAGGAAGAAAAAGAAAGCCTAAAAAAATGAACAAATACAGCCATCACATCTAGGAATCAGTAAATGCTGCGATATAATAAATGCTTGATTTGGTCTTTATTACTGCTTTAATCCCTAGGTACTAATTTTCACAGAATCCGGCTTAATTTCTCCAAGGAATTTTCTGTTTATCTAGCAGCAAGAATATAAAGCTACTGTATAAATGTGCTGCTTATAAGTAGGTGATGATTATATTTATTGACTCTACAGGTATACTCATTGCATTTTCATATTGCAAATATTATAAATACCATTGGCCTTTATAATATTTATAATTTTTTTCTGTCTTCTATGGTGATACTTTCAAGTCCTCTTTAAGTGCCAGTTCACACCACATGCAGTTCCATGCGCTTTTTTTTCTGCACTAAAAATGCATGCACAGTGTTTTCCATGTATTCTAATGGCTCTAGTTCACACCAGTGCAGTCAGTTTCCGGTGCAGAAAATAAAGTAGAGTGTGCTGCATTTTTTCTGCACAGAACTGTACTGGAACATAGCAAATTGTATCCAAAACGCACTTGAACTGTGTGTGGTGTGAACTGTAAGCAAAAACTGATCAGGAATATATCCGGAGTGCAGTTTTTGTTCTGCATCAAAAACGCATGAAAAATAGGGTTATATGGTTCCCGATGGTATAGTTCACACCAGTGCAGTCAGTTCCGGGGCTTTTCAGTTCCAGAAAAAGTAGAACATGCTGCATTTTTCCTGCACTGGACTGTACTGGAATGCAGTAAAACGCATAAAAAATGCACCGGAATGCATCAAAAATGCACTGGACCCTAGTATAGTGAAATAAAAACAGGAAAAAAGAAGAAAAAAAGCACCTGGAATGCATCCTGAAACGAACCAAAAACACACTGGAACGCATCAAAATCTCATTAAAAACGTGCATGTATAAACGCATCTGGAACGGATCTGGAGTGACTTTTTGTGGTGTGAACTGGCCCTAAATCCAACTTAAAGGTAAACTAAAACATTTTATTCAAATTCATAATACTGTCTACTATTGTGTATTGTCTACGATTAACACATGATATTGGATTATTACAGTGAGAAATACACTCTGTGAGCAAAATTAACAATTTAAATACTGATGCCTCTCCCAGCATAAATCTATTGTCATGTAAGACCTAATATACTGTATGCCTCAATAATGGCAAAATGGTTGTTATATAGAAGGTTATGTATACAAATAGCAGCCATTTATACACACATGGGGGTTGATTTACTAAAACTGGAGGGTGCAACCAACCAGTTTCCAGGTTTTTTTGTCAAATCTTAATTGAACAAGCTGAAGTTAGAATCTGGTGCAGCTGTGCATGGAGCCAATCGGCTTCTGAGTGTTCCAGTTTTAGTAAATCTTCCACATGGTGTTATTATAATGTGAGAATGGGAGCAAAATACCAGTGGCGGCCCATCCATAAAGGGCGCACAGGTGCCGTCTCCCCTATCCATGCATCCGGCCCCCTGATCTACATATCAGGGCACCAGACTATGGATTCCAATGCGGCGGGGTGTTTTTTGAAGCATGTGATTGGAGCCAGAGGCTCTAATAGGCTTCAAAAAAGGGTGGGTTTGGAGCGCAGAACATTGCGCTCCGAGCCCACCCAGTTGTGTGACGATAGCAAATGAATTTTTGCTATTCTCACACATAAAGTTCCTCCTTGCCAATCAGGAGGCAGGTCGGGAGACCTGTTTTCCGATTGGCCAAAGTGTCAGGCGATCCTATTGGAGACACACGGCGGAGGAAGCTTGAGGAGTGGACACTGGAGCCACCACTGCCCGCACTCCAGGAGAGGACACCATAGACCTGCCACACAAGTGGGTAAGTGCTGGTCTGCCCATAGGCGGGGGGGGGGCTGTCTCAGTACTGTGCCGCCGACAGGGGGATGTTGTTTGTTTGCGGCCCCCCCAAAAAAAGAACCCACCAGCTGCCACTGCAATATACACTTTTTTTTACATTGTGGGGCTTATTTATCGATTGTTTTACCCAGGAATCACACAACTTTTACCCACAATTTACATTAATCTACATTATATCATGGGAAATATATGTTTTGTGGTATGTAGATTTTTGCATAGGATATTTTTGTGTGTTTCAATGGTGAGGCATAATAGTACAGTTTAATGATAATTATCAGTTATTTTGAAAAATGAGATAAGGAATCTGTTTTCTAATTTATTTTGCCAGGTTGTAAACCATATTTTATAATGCAAGGTTAAGAATGGAAAATGGACTTAATACTAAATTAAGGTTCATGTCTTGAAGCAGTGTCTTTGTATATTAAAAATAAATGTCTTTTTAACATTTTGGATAGTAAAAGTAAAATCTGATTTTACAAATTTTATTTCCCTAGATGGTATTTTAAATTTCCCAACAAGGAGGAACATTGACATATTTTAATAAACAGTTTAGAACCTGTGCCAATAGGCAAAAACAGTTTCTTCCAGATGCATACAGATTGCATTTAAGATCATTTTGAGATATTTTTCAGATCATTCAAAATTCATTGACAGGCCCTTCTGACCTATTTGATGTCCTTATAAGTTGCATAGACAAACTTAAAGCTGCTTTTGCATTCCTATTGACTTTTATGGGGAGAAGAGCAGTTCTTATGTGAAAAAAAGTCTGTTGACACAGGCCCTCGCACAACATGGTTATTGGAAAATCTGAGATTATGCATAGAATGTACAGTGTGTCAATAACAAAAGTAACCAGCCATAGGTTCACACCTTTGCTGCAGCTCGCCTTTGCAAGGGCACAGCAGCCTATTCATTTGAATGGGCTGCTGTACCTGTGGGAAATGCAGGAAAAGGGTCCCGTGCACCTCTTTAAAAACACAGCCACATGCTTTTTCACCGTGCAAATTCCTGCACCCGTAAACACGCTGTATTTTCAAATGTGTTGGGGTGCCATTAAGAATTAATGGAATCCCAGCACATCTGCAAAAGAGCAATGTGTTTTGTATATGGGGATGAGGGTGTGGGAATGGGTAAGATTTACATGCTGTCTTTTACCAGCAACCACCTGCAACAGTGTGAACCTAGCCTTAATCAGTTTCAATGCTACTTTTCCAATGTAATAAAAATTATAATTGTATGCAAATTACAGTAAAGTATTGCAACACCGCAAAAAACCCCCAAAAAACAGCCCGTTCTGGCATCATCACCCATGTGAATGAGGCCTAACAGGAACAACATTACAGTTTTTGTATGTGTAGCGCTGACAACTGTTGTTTCTAGCTTTATGTGTATTATTCAGTACAATAGTTGTGTTAGTGCCATCTTGTGGACAATTGATAAAGTACAGTAAGTTTACGTCTCAGGATTAAGTGACATGGAAGTGATTCATTGTTTACTTCGGAACTGTAGCTCTGACCCACCCACAATGCTCCTGGACAAAGTCAGAACTGAACTGCATTGTGGGAGGATATAAAAGGGTAAGCAGCGGCCATTTTAGGTCTCTGGGTCCTGGGACTCGTGACCTGCCAGCAGAACTCTGTTGGTGTGTGTGTCCCACAGGGTTGCGGCCTACCTTGCGAAGGAGCGGAGCAGCTGCAGTATCCTGCCTTCACATCGCAGTGAGCTGGACAAGAGACGTGATTGTTCTGGAAGACCCATGGGGAGTTAACCGAGGACTCCTGGTTGTTTGTGAACGGAACAGTGTGACGGCGTGGTGGTGCCTCCATACGGAACTGAGAACTGCTGAACCGGAGACATCCACCTGCTTGGATTCTGTGTGGTGAGAGGGTTGACACCCAGAAGTTTATTTGAATATTACACACACATCTTTAGAACTGTACAGAGTGTTGCTGGGACTGATAGTCCCACGGAACAAGTTAAGTCTGAGAGCACTACATCCGAATATACTTCAGTGTTCAAGAGCGGATGTTAGATGTTTGTTTCTTCACATAAAGACACCTAGTCATTCTATTGGATTACAATTGTTTTAGTGTGTTATACTACACTGCGCAACACCCAGGAGGAACCCTTTGCGGATTACAATTATAAGAGCTAGCGAAGACTGAAGATATCTGGACTACCTTTTTCGTTGCAGGGCCCTGCATTTTAGTATAGTGACTTTAAAGTCTTGAGCAGGGGTAGCTCCCGGGTATAGGTTCATATCAATATACATATATATATTTCTGTGATTGTTATTGATTGTAATAATTTCTTATACTATCCCACTACGTTGGTGTGATAGTATATTCATTGAAATAACTCTTTATATAAAAATATTACTTACTCAAAGAAAGAAGTTATTTTTGGTCATTCTTGAAGTTTGCGTGCAGTGTTGCCATTTCTCCTATAGGTGGAGCTACCAGCACCCAGGCAGAGGTAACCATAATTGTAAGTGTATATTGTGGGTTAAAGTTAATGCTCATATTGTTACAACACTGCACTACAGTTGTGTCAAGGGGAGTGAACAATTTAAGAAGGGTGTAGAGCAAAGAGGACAGGTCCGCTTAAACCAGCAGCTCCACTGTGAGTTAGTGCTACATATGGTTTTCTAATGGATGAATAATAAATATTTATACGGCCAATATCTGTCTCAAGCATGCTGCCTTAAAAAAAAAAAAATTCCCAGAGTTCAGCTCTAAATTTTATTCATAGATCTTTTTTAATATTTGCCATGTAAACATAAATTACCTGTAATCATGGGTGCCCATTACTGCTGCAGCTGCTTTTATTTAAACCCTTTTTACATTCATCCCAAACGTCACTGTAACCACTGAAATTCTGGTGCTGAATGGCTCTACTATCACAGCGTACAACTCCTCCATTCACAAAATATCTTGCATTCTTTTCACAGAATGCAACACATTGATTTTCATTGATTGTATCTGCATTAGTGATTATTGTTTGTTTTTATTATTTATGTCGTTGTAATATTTTAGCTTTTGTTTAAAATTGAAGGGCACTTTAACAGGAAGGATTGCATTGGTAGAGAATTATGCAGCAATAGAAATGCAGCTGTTGATGCCTTTGTTTACAGTTGCTATGGAGATGTTTTCCACCCGGACACTCAATTCTGAAGTTACCATAGTGGTTGTATGCAGGAGCACCATAAACAGCAGAGAAACGTCACATACTCTGTACCCTTGAGAAAGTTGCAAAGACGTAACGCGTAGGACAGAGTCTATGGAGTGATATCATTATGCCAGAAATAGGAAGTGGACTGAGCGGTGATCTGCATGAATTTTGCTTACATTGCTGCTAACATAGTAAGTGAAACTCACTAAATATAAGTACAAATAAATGGCCACTGCCCTCACCTATAACTGGCCTTTGCAGCAAGGAACACACAGAAGGGCAACACATGCAAAACAAAACCAAACAAATTCCAAGCTCAAATTACTGACCAGCTTGCAAGCAACTAAATTATCTTGTCTAACATTATGTGTTAAAAACAGGGGTTTCGTTTGCACACATTTGCAAATACATAGGTAAGCTACAGAGACCTGTCAAGGCACCCCATTTTTTGCTTTTGTCCTAACTCTAAATTTTTAGAGCCTCCACGGTGGAAGCACATGCATTATAATGGATTCTTTTGTTTTGATTTTCACTTACTGCATAGGTTTAATGCATCAATTTTGTAAGAGATTTTTCTTCACATGTAAGATTGTTAAAGTTCATGAAAAAATATTTTACAGTTTTTGTTTCTGTAGTTAGGAAATGGATGAATGGAATGGAACTCTGACAACTGAATTTACTCTAATGGGAATCACCAACGTGCTTTGGCTCCAAAAGTTCCTCTTCGTTTTGGTCTTGTTTTTCTACTTCCTTGACATTTTTGGGAATACTGTTATTATCTCCCTGGTGATGATAGATCTTACTCTGCAGTCCCCTATGTATTTCTTGCTGGCTAATCTATCCTTTTTGGACATTTTATTTTCCACTGTTACTGTTCCCAAAATGATGTATGGATTTTTAATGGAGAACATAATTTCAAAAAATGGGTGCATTACTCAGATGTATTTTTTTCACTTTTTGGGATGTGCAGAAGGTGTCCTCTTGGCTGCTATGGGATATGACCGATATGTTGCCATTTGCCATCCTCTACATTATAAAGTTATCATGGGAAAGGCAACTTGTATTCAGTTGGTATTCACTGCTTGGGTAACAGGCCTAACAAGTTCATTAATACATGCCGTAATGACATCACAGCTTCCATTTTGCAACAATAAAAAAGTCAAACACTTTTTCTGTGATGTTAAGCCAGTCATCAAGTTGGCTTGTAAAGACATTCATGTAAATGAGCTCACATTAGCCACTGTTAGTGGCTTTCTAAGCACAAGCACTTTTCTTCTGACTATACTGTCCTACATTTATATAATTGTTCATCTTTTACAGATAAGGTCCTCTAAAGGAAGGGTCAAGATTTTTTCAACATGTTCTTCGCATTTGACTATTGTCATCCTGTTTTATGGGACAGCAATGTGTACCTACCTGGGACCAGCATCTGAAAATTCTATAGAAAAAGACAGAGTGGCAGCCATACTATTCACAGTAATTACCCCAACACTTAACCCAATTATTTACACATTAAGAAACAAAGAAGTTAGGAAGTCCCTAGAAAAAAATCTTAATAGGTCAAACATTGTGAGAGTGACAATTAGGAAGTAAATACCAATCCATAATGTATCTCAGGTACACGATGTAGAGGGCTGAGAAACAATGGAAACAAATTTAAAGAAAAATCCATACACACTTGTTAATCTTATCCATGACAAATATACACTGTATATGCTGTCAAAACGATCTTTGTAATGTGTATTGTTTTCATTATCAAAAAAATGTAATAATTTAGCTGTATTTTCTTTTCACATATCAAAATAAATTGAACTAGATGGCAATTTTTTTCTTTATAGAATTTGGATTGTTTTTTTCATTAAAAATGAAAAACATCATAGTACAGGAATATGTAAGAATCATTGACAGTTGAGTATAGCTTAACCAAGGTAGGTGCAGTAATATATACTGTAGATAACACAAAACAGGTGTAATTACAGAACATGCCCAGTCAGCCAAACAACAAATTTGTCCCAACCAAGGATGGATAAAGATGGTGCAAAGATAACAAAGAACCATAAATTAGCAAAAGCTACTGTAATCAACAGGGTAATATATTACCCTGTTGATCACAGTAGCTTTTGCTATAGCCAGAGATACCACCTAATAGAAATTATGTTTTCAAAACCCAATATCCAGAGAAAAAAGGGTTACCAGGAAAGGGAGGGTAGAGAGGAAAGGGGAGAAAAAGATGGGTAAGGCAGGGTGGGGGGGTGGAGGGTTAGGTGACAGCAAAAATTCCAATCTTGCAAGGCTAGGTATTCTAGTTTCAGGGTGTCTGATAATCCCCATGAAAAGTAGAAGGAAGGTAAGACTCAACCCATGGTTCTCATATCTTTTGGAATTTGTTTTATAGTGTTAATATGTATAACTTTAAGTCTGTATCATTAAACAAGACATGAGAAACCCAATGCTTGACTTCTGCATACAGTAGTGTAGAGGACATTTCATGCTCTAGCTATAACCCTTTTGGCTTTTATTAAAATGTGAATTGCCAGCTTAAATTGGGTATTGGTACTGGCTACTTTGTTTTTGTTAAGCAGAGCTCCGTATCCATAGGGGTCCTTGTGGAATTAAACACTAACTGTGCATATCAATTGATAGAATGATCCAGAAAAGCATGACCTTCTGACAGTCCCATCAGGTGTGCCAGAATGTACCTTCATCACGACACCCTCAGAAACAGAGCAATGAACAGTCCAGGATGGTGCGAGCGATTCTCAAGGGACAGACCACAAAGACATTTTATGTTAACATTTGTTCTGCTAAAAGCATTTTGAATAGTAGATGTGGTAATATAGGAAATTAATACATACATACATTTTTTGTTTAATGGTTCTCTTGTTTGCTGGTCATGTACAGTAAGTTTTGATCTGTTTGTTCAAAAAAAAAAATTATTCTGCTAATTAGATTTTGATTAGTAGATGCTGGAAACAAAAAAATGAATGTACATAGATGTTTTGTTTATAAGTTAGTTCCACTTTTATGGGAAAAAAATAGCAAGTAGCAAATAAAGCAGAAAATAATATAGTGTATACAATTGCTACACAAGTCACATTGTAGTGGAATGTTATTAAAAATTCTATTTCAATCTGCAGCGCTGTAATTTTCTGTAAAATGCAATGCATTATGGCGACCTGGAAGCGTTCTGTACACAGATGGTGCATAGAAGGCCCCCTAGATATGTTGTTTCCTGCTTGTGTGATTGGCTTAATGATTTTGCCAGAAGTCTGATACAAGTCAGATGTTTGCTATTCCCTGGGTTTTATATTTTTTATTATATAAATGAAAACAAAACAACAATTTTTGAAAAAAAACACGTTTTATAGCAGAAAGTAAAAAATATTATCCAATAATAAAAAAAAAACAAATGTCTTCATAAATTTGGGCCAAAATGTATTCTACTACATGTCTTTGGTAAAGAATATCCCAGTAAGTATATTGATTGATTTGCGTGAAATTTATTGCATCTACAAATGATGGTATTCAGATTAGAATTTGTATTTATCTATTTTTTTTATATTTCTAATAGGAAATTACATCTAAAGACCTTGACACTTTCCTCATTAGAACCCTGCCCCCTACCTGGAAATGACGGATCACGTACATGCATGTGATCCGCCACAGCAGGGCCACCCTGCTGCAGTAAAAAGGCGGTGAGGGGTCCGCAAGTGGTAAATTACAATGTCACTCCCATTAGATGCACATGGACAACCAGCTATTTCTTCAGAAAAATGTAAATAGATCGCCCAGAGGGGAATGTTTTTTTTTCCTCAACAAAAGTTACTCTGGAGTTACTCTTCAAAGGTTCTCTGCTTTGCTGGTCATCAAATCAATATTTTTGTTTGATAAAAGGTTTCAATATAATGAAAGAATTTAGTAATGAGATAGCTTTCCCTAGCAATTTTAATGATTTGTTGAGATCAAACTGATATGGATTTGATCAGACAGGATGGAAAATTCTGAAGCTCGGTTCACACAGGGGCAACCCGACTTACATTTGGAGGTGACTTCAGTGCGACTTCAGCACGACTTTGCGCAACTTACTACGCGATTTAAAGTTGCCACCAGGACAGGTGACTTTGGCTGCGGCCAATCACAACATAATCAGCTTTGTGGGAGGGAGGGAGGGGGTTGCCTGGGTAAATGTGGGAAATACCTGGGTAAATTATTTTCTTCTTCCTGTAAAGTCACTTCAATATAGATGGAGATCCGACTTGGAGGCAACTTCCATTGAAATCTATGGGTGCAGGTTGCTTAGAAGTCACCTTGAAGTAGTACAGGAACCTTTTCTGAAGTCGGAGCAACTTCAGTAGTGTACATTAAGACAGCTCTCATTCACTTCAATGGAATTGAGGTCTGACAAGTCGGATCCCAAGTTGCTGTAGTGTGAACTGGCACTGATAGTTTTCAAGATGATGACATTGGGGTGGATTTACTAAAACTGGAGAGTGGAAAATCAGGTGCAGCTGTGCATGGTAGCCAATCAGCTTCTAACTTCAGCTTGTTCAGGTAGCCTCCTTGACTGTATTCCCGAGTGTGGCTCGGGGTTAAATTTCAGCACCATTAGTGGTAACCCCGAGCCACACTCGGGATTACATCTCAGGATCCTGGTGCAAGTTACTTACCTTGTCCCCAGGATCCTGCGATGTCCCCCCGTGCTGTCTGCGGGCTCCGTCCTCTCCCCAAAGCCTCTCTGTGCCAGGCTCCGTTCCCTGGGGCACGGGGGTGGAGCCTGGGGGCGGAGCCTGGCAGCAAATTCAAAAAAATTTAATAATCAATAACACATACAGTACTGTATATGAAATTAGAAAAATTCTGTGAGCCACAATGATCTTATGCCTTGCTTGTGCTATCTCCAGCTGCATGCGCTAATCACGCTTCATATAACGTGCATAGGATAAATTTACAAGTTATGTGCTGCGCTTGGGTGACCCCAAAAACAAAATTAATAATAACCAACTCTGTGCTTACTAGTGCGATAATATTAAATACAAATAATATGAATGTTGAATAAATAAACAAGGTGTGAAAAAAACAAGTGCTTGTTACACCATAAATTAGTGCTTATTTGTGCTTTTTACACCATACATAGTGTCTTAATCAACATAAAAAGTGTGCTTAGTGCTCAATACACAGTAACCTGCTTTTCTTAAATGAAAAAAAAAAAAAAAAAGTTCTCTTTGGCACTCTCAATAGTGTGTGCAAATAATGTCTAGCAGTGATAATAAAACAATGCGTGCAGGTGGTGTTCAGCTGTGACAACAATCCAACATCATGCCGAAGATATCCTGAGTGCTGCAAAACATGCTCCTGTGCTCCTTCGTGACCCCCTTAAGCTAATGTGCTCACCTCAGAGCGTGTGACTCAGCTGCTACCCTGAGTCCAAAATTGCTTTGGAGCCACCCCTGGGCTCAGTCTCAGTGTCTGCTCCACTCCTCCAGCTGGAAACAATGTGGCTCCATACATAGAATGAAAAGGAAACTATATAGTGTAATATAGTCAAAATACTTTTATTAAAAGAAAACGCTCCCCACACCGGGGTACTCACATGGCACTGGTGCGTCAGTGCACCATACTATAATGGCTTTCTATGCAAAATCAGTGGAAGTTTGGTGCGGTATGCTGTGCTGAGACAGCGCTGGTGTAAAGTCTGTGTCAGTCTCTCCGTCCTGGCCCCTCCCCTACGCGTCTTCGATATCCCCCTGATGATGACACGTGATCCCTGTGTCAAAGACGCGTAGGGGAGGGGCCAGGACGGAGAGACTGACACAGACCAGTGCCATGTGTGTACCCCGGTGTGGGGAGCGTTTTCTTTTAATAAAAGTATTTTGACTATATTACACTATATAGTTTCCTTTTCATTCTATGTATGGAGCCACATTGTTTCCAGCTGGAGGAGTGGAGCAGACACTGAGACTGAGCCCAGGGGTGGCTCCAAAGCAATTTTGGACTCAGGGTAGAAGCTGAGTCACATGCTCTGTGGTGAGCACATTAGCTTAAGGGAGTCAGGAAGGAGCACAGGAGCATGTTTTGCAGCACTCAGGATATCTTCGGCATGATGTTGGATTGTTGTCACAGCTGAACACCACCTGCACGCATTGTTTTATTATCACTGCTGGACATTATTTGCACACACTATTGAGAGTGCCAAAGAGAACTTTTTTTTTTCATTTAAGAAAAGCAGGTTACTGTGTATTGAACACTAAGCACACTTTTTATGTTGATTAAGACACTATGTATGGTGTAAAAAGCACAAATAAGCACTAATCTATGGTGTAACAAGCACTTGTTTTTTCACACCTTGTTTATTTATTCAACATTCATATTATTTGTATTTAATATTATCGCACTAGTAAGCACAGAGTTGGTTATTATTAATTTTGTTTTTGGGGTCACCCAAGCGCAGCGCATAACTTGTAAACATACAGTACTGTAATCTTGAAGATTACAGTACTGTATGAAATCATTTCACTTCCCTTTTGTCCCCAGTGCTTTTGGCCCATGTTTTATATTTAATATACTGTTCTTTCTGACTGGAAACTTAAGATTGTCCATAGCAACCAAAAAGTGTCCCTTTACGTCAAAAGTGTCTTTAGAACAGCTAGAAAACAGCGATAGTAAATTAGAACACTTGCAGAATTGAGCGATAGTGAATCGTGAGGAAATTTATATTATTATTTTTTTAAATTATTTATATTTATGTATTATATTATAATTTATGATTTTGTGTTTCAAACTTCATCATACCCGGGATATCTACTAGACTCTTGGTGGACAGATCTAAGTGTGTTATTGCTAAGAATTACAGACCTACAATATAAAACGCCAAATTTCTATGCAAAATAATTGTACCGCTTTGAGACGCAAAAATCTGAAATTTTCATACCGCCAGGGAGGTTAAGCTTTGACAAAAAAAAATGAAAGCTGATTGGTTAATATGCAGAGCTGCACCAGATTTTGCACTCTCCAGTTTTAGTAATTCAACCCCATTGTCTAAGAACCAATATATTGTTTCTGAACACTGTTTAACCCTTTCATGACTAAGCCTATTTTTGACATTTGGTGTTTACAAGTTAAAATCCGTATTTTTTGCTAGAAAATTACTTAGAGCCCCTAAACATTATATATATATTTTTAGCAGAGAATCTAGAGAACAAAATGGCGATTGTTAAAATATTTTATGTCACACGGTATTTGTGCAGCGGTTTTTTAAACGCAACTTTTTGGGAAAAGGGACACTTTCATGAATTTAGAAAAAAAACGAAACAGTAAAGTTAGCCCAATTTTTTTGTATAATGTGAAAGATGATGTTACGCTGAGCAAATATATACCAAACATGTCATGCTTTATAATTGCACGCACTCGTGGAATGGCGACAAACTACGGTACCTAAAAATCTCCATAGGCGATGTTTTACATTTTTTTACGGTTACCAGGTTAGAGTTACAAAGGAGGTCTAGTGCTATTATTGCTCTCGCTCTGACGATCGCGGCGATACCTCGCATGTGTGATTTGAAGACCGTTTACATATGCGGGCGCGACTTCCTTATGCGTTTTCTTTGCTGCGTGAGCTCGCAGCAACCGGGACGCTTTAAAAATTTTTTTTCTTATTTATTTTATTTATTTCAATATTAATACTTTTTTTTTTTTAAATGATCACTTTTATTTCTGTCACAAGGAATGTAAACATCCCTTGTGACAGTAATAGGTGGTGACAGGTACTCCTTATGGAGTGATCGGGGGTCTAAAAGACCCCCGATCCCTCCTTTGCCCTTCAAAGTATTCAGATCGCCATTTTCGGTGATCCTAATTACTGTATATTTTTTTTAAACCGGAGCCATTGGCAGCCAAGCAAATGGGAAGTGATATCATGACGTCCTTTCCGTGTTTACAATTAGGAGGCTGGAACGAAGCCACTTACGGCTTCATTCCAGACTGTCACTGTCAAATTGTTGATCAGGCCTCCCGGTGGAACCGGCCTTACCGGAGGCCCGGTAAGAGCGGCAGGAGGCGGTGGGAAGGGGGGCGTCCCCTCCCGCTCCTTCGGTATAACAGCCAAGCGGTTGTTATCACTGGAAAGCCGATCGCCGGCTCTAAAAAACAGTACCGGATGATGCCTGCAGCTGCGGGCATCATCCCGGTATAACCCCCGAAAGCCGAGTACGCACATCTGCGTACACTCGGCAGCAAGGGGTTAACATGCAAAAAGCTAGCTCTTAGCCTCTGCTACCTTGTTGCAGAAGCTTACAGTTCATGCTGGAAGGACAGTTTAAAGTGAAACTGTGAGCATTTAAATATACAGAGTTCAGGGTTGTTATCCTGGTCTTCTGTCTATTGAATGTGTACCTGGAAGACCATGACTTAGCAGTGCCGGGACAAGGTCATTCGGTGCCCAGGGTGAAGATGAAAAACTGTGCCCCCCTCCCAGCTGTGAAAAGCTACAGTGCCTACAGACGTTGGGATCTATACTAATGCATCAGTGACAGTGCATTAACCCCACTTCCTGCTGCATATTACCAATACCATTGCTAATTAAGCAAACTCCCCTCAGAGACTGCAGATGATATAAGACAAGAGATGGTTAGAGACTGAGGACATCATACTAAAAATGGTCAGAGACTGCAGACATGATACAAGAGATCAATGCAGTCTCACCAGTGCCCATCAAATGCAGCCTACAACTGTGCCATCAATACCACCTCACTGTGCCCATAATCACAGCCTCTCTGTGCCCATAATCGCAGCCCCTCTGTGCCCATCAATGTCGCCTCACTGTGACCATAATTGCAGCCTCTCTGTCCCCATAATTGCAACCTCTCTGTGCCCATGATTGCAGCCTCTCGGTGACCATAATCACAGCCTCTCGGTGCCCATAATTGCAGCCTCTTTGTGACCATAATCGCAGCCTCACTGTGCCCATCAATGCCGCCTCACTGTGACCATAATCGCAGCCTCTCTGTGACCATAATCGCAGCCTCTGTGCCCATCAATGCCACCTCACTGTGACCATAATTGCAGCCTCTCTGTCCCCATAATTGCAACCTCTCTGTGCCCATGATTGCAGCCTGTCGGTGACCATAATCACAGCCTCTCGGTGCCCATAATTGCAGCCTCGCTGTGACCATAATCGCAGCCTCACTGTGCCCATCAATGCCGCCTCACTGTGACCATAATCACAGCCTCTCTGTGCCCATCAATGCCGCCTCACTGTGACCATAATTGCAGCCTCTCTGTGCCCATCAATGCCGCCTCACTGTGACCATAATTGCAGCCTCTCTGTGCCCATCAATGCCGCCTCACTGTGACCAAAATCGCAGCCTCTCTGTGCCCATCAATGCTGCCTCACTGTGACCATAATTGCAGCCTTTCTGTACCCATCAATGCTGCCTCACTGTGACCATAATCGCAGCTTCTCTGTGCCCGTCAATGCCGCCTCACTGTGACCATAATCGCAGCCTCTCTGTGCCCATCAATGCCGCCTCACTGTGACCATAACCTCAGCCTCTCTGTGCCCATCAGTGCCACCTCACTGTGACCATAATTGTAGCCTCTCTGTGCCCATAATAACAGCCTCACTTTGCCTATGAATGCAGACTCACCAGGCTGCCCTGGATCACACAGCGGACATCTCCGGCAGCACTGTGTGTCACATAGCTGGGTCTGTGTGTGTGTTCGGTGGTGCCGTAACAAGGTCCCGCCCCCCCTAGACTGGCTCGTGTGATAGGTGGAACACTGGTTCAATCTGCTACCACATGAACTTCCGACCAGCGGTGAGAGACACTGACTCTGTGACAGGCTGCAATTTTAACCTTTGAATCTTGTAAGCATAATTTGTATGATGGGGTTTTATATGTGATTAATAAACGATGTAATACTATGGAAAGCCTCCCTTTGCTTTCCTATATGGTATATCTGAGACATTGTGAAACCGTATGCTGGTGAGAGCAGATCCATCTAGTGGCAGAGAAGTAGATTACCACCAAGGAAGCTACTAATACGTGCTTTTTTGACAGTTACCTCTGGTAAGCAGATACCCTTAAGGGTTTTCACGAGGTGGTCCGGTGATGGTGTAGCAGCCCTAGGATTGTGCACTCTGTTAAACTTTGAAGTCTTGAACTGCTATAGATTATATGCATGGGACTTTGCTTTCTCACCAAGAAATTGTTACATCACCCTCCGTATTAACTGTATAACAACCATGCTGACTGAGTGTTTTAGACTGGTGTACATTTCATAATTATATAATTCTATTGTTGCATATTTTTACTGTATTTTAAGGTATATTTTCCTTTGTTATGAGCAGTAGCATTTTAACAGCTACCAGGAATATGTATAAACAGTACATTTGATACGGCTGTTCCAGATCAAATATATCAGACCCACCACTTGCAGGTGCTCTGCTATTGGAGGGGAACAGTTCAATTTTATTTCATTTGCTTAATAACTCCATAATTTTATTCATGCACTATATGTTTTAACATATTGGTGAATAGTTTATTCACTTATAGCACTGTTTAATACCTCCTCTTTTTTTCCCAAAAAGGAAAAAAAAGGGGGATATATATATATCTCCTCTTGTCCACCGACTCGGTCGATTGACTGACCTTCATCAAAATGAATCAGTCTTGGATCACCACCAGATGCCAAGCACCTGATGCTGATGTAACCGAATAATTTTTTTTGAAATGTCAGATTCCTTCAAGACTCCCTATGCTGATGCTGAGTGACTATCCTGTTATGCTGAGTGACTATCCTCTTCCTCCTCAATGATCATGCTGATAGCTTGTAAGAATATTTTTGGTTCTGGGCACCGCCACCAGTGTCTAAGGCCCAATTTTTCTGCCCCTCTTTAACAGGGGCATGTAATTACAATTTTTGATGCAATACTTTGCAGCAGGGCTCATTCCTGCGCTCCAACTAGAGTATCTGTGAGGGGTTTCAGTATTGTGGCACCAGCACCAGTGCCTAAGGCCCAATTTTTCAGCCCTTGTTTAACAGGGGCGTGTAATTACAATTTTCGATGCAATACTTTGCAGCAGGGCTCGTTCCTGTGCTCCAACTAGCGTATTTGTGAGGGGTTGCAGTGTTGTGGCACCAGTGCCTAAGGCCCAATTTTTCTGCCCCTGTTCAACAGGGACATGTAATTAGAATTCTTGATCTAATATTTCACAGCAGGGCCCGTTTCTGCACCCACCAAGAGTAACTGTGAGGACTTACAGTGTTGTGGCACCCGCACCAACACCACCCTCACCAAAGGCCCAATTTTTCTGCCCCTGTTCAACAGGTGCATGTAATTACAATTCTTGATCTAATATTTCACAGCAGGGCCCGTTCCAGCGCCCACCAAGAGTAACTGTGAGGACTTATAGTGTTGTGGTACCAGCACCACCACCACCATCACCAAAGGCCCAATTTTTCTGACCCTGTTCAACAGGGGCATGTGATTACAATTCTTGATCTAATATTTCACAGCAGGGCCCTGTGACGGCTTACAGTGTTGTGGCAACACCAACACCTAAGGCCCCAATTTCTGCAGAGTATATAGGGCAGGCCCCTACTTTCAAGCATCCAACTTACAAATGACTCCTACTTGCAAACGGAAGGAGACAACAGAAAGTGAGATTAAATCTACCCCTAGGAAGGGAAATTCTCTCATGTAAGAGTTAATATGGGAAAAACATTTCTCCTTTCCACTGATGCTTTATCACCAATCCTTGTTTCACTAACAAACCCAAACTTTCAAAAAACATTTGTCATTGGGACGGAAAGTGAGGTGAAATCTTCTGAAGAGGAGCACAGACAGCAAAACAATTGTCACAGGGGTGATAACCCTTCCCTATGTTTTCCAAAAAGCTTAAAATAGATTTTTTGGCTGGAGCTAAACACTTTAAAAATGTACCAGTTCAAAATTACAAACAGATTCTACTTAACAACAAACCTACAGTCCCTGTCTTGTTTGCACTGCCTGTATACTGCTGTTCAGAGGGCCTGGGGCCCCACGCCTTTCCTTTTTTTAATTTGGGTGCGGGGTTCCCCTTAATATCCATACAAGGCAGTTTTAAATGACTTTTATTCCTTTAAAAATGTCATTTTGTGCAGGGACTGTTCTAAGCACGGGAAACACGCGCCACTTTACAGGCATACTATAGACACCCCCCAGGTATGATATTTAAAGGAATATTTCATTTTTTTCACTTTAAGCATAATTAAAATCACTGCTCCCGAAAAAACGGCCGTTTTTAAAACTTTTTTTTGCTTTGATACATGTCCCCTGGGGCAGGACCCGGGTTCCCAAACCCTTTTTAGGACAATACTATGCAAATTAGCCTTTAAAATTAGCACCTTTGATTTCGAATGTTCGAGTCCCATAGACTTCAATGGGGTTCTAACGTTCGTGCAAAGTTTCGGTCCGTTCGCAGGTTCTGGTGCGAACCGAACCAGGGGGTGTTCGGCTCATTCCTACTCAACAGCCCCAGCTTCACTAAAGATGAATGCAGGAGACAGAGGATCCTGTTCATTCGTAAACTGAGACATCATAAACACAGTTTACGATGCTCAGTTATGAATGGACAGTCAGTGGTCACTGACTCTGTTTATTTGAAAAAGGAAGGAGCCAGTAAATGATAGATTTACTGGCTCCTTCCTCTGCTCTCCATCCTGACAGATCTGGGGCAGGGGGGACAGGAGGAGGAGGGGTAGGGGGAGGGTAGAAAGAGTGGAGGAGGACACGAAGGGGGAGTGGAGAAAGAGCAGAGAAGGACACGGAGGGGGAGTGGACAAGGCACGGAGGAGGACACAGAGGGGGAGCGGAGAAGGACACTGGGGAAGAGCGGAGGAGGACATGGTGGGGGAGCAGAGGAGGACAGAGGGGGACTGGAGGAGGACATAGCAGGGGACCTTAGGAGCACGGAGGAGGACACAGGGGACAGTCAGGCACGATCTGTGTGGCGGTTCGGGCCGTTACAAGCACCGATCTCCCTGTATAGATTTCAATAAAGCAGCTGAAAGCCGCGGGTGGAAGAAAAGAAGCGGCTGTCAGCTGCTTTATTGACATCCAAAAAGGGAGATCCGTGCTTGTAACAGCCCCCATCGTTGCACCAATAATCCCCGATTGTCCAGGTATCGGATTAGGCATTGGAATATTTGCATGAGTACAAGAAATACTAGTGTCGGTATTGGTGCAACCCTAGTGGATACATTCATAGAGCCCTTATGGATGTTTAAGTGTATTTGTTCCCAGTCTTCTGGTGATAGGGAGAGGGAAAGGTGTTTTTCCCATGCTGCGCTAGCCAATCCAGAATTGGGAGGGGTGTCTGCAAATAGAAGGGAGTGCATAGTGGATACCAGATGGTGTTAAGGGTTTTTCTTGAAGCACAGAGTTTTAAAGGGTCTTAGGGTTCTAGAGACATTTGCTATCCAAGGAACAGATGTAGTGTGAATGTAATATATAAGTCCTTCCCTGCTAGATGGGAGGATTTTGCATGTTAAAAGTAGGGATGGGCCGAACGGACCCCTGTTCGGTTTGGACCAGAACTTCCAAACTCTGCGAACGTTCGGACCCGAACAATGAACCCAATTAAAGTCAATGGGACCCAAACATCAAATATCAAAAGTGCCCATTTTGAAGGCTTAAATGCAAGTAATTAGGCATACAATGGTAACTTGGGTCCAGGTCCTGCCCTGGCGGACATGGATCAATAAAAAAAAAGTTTGTGAAAAACGTCATTTTTAAATGAGCAGTGATTTTTTTTTTTATTTTTATAAGTCAAAGCCTAAAAATGTGGCAGATCTGTACCATGTCTAGAATCTGCTGCAGCAATAATTGAATTTATAAAGCCAAAAAAATGACATTTTTCCTGCAAGCTGCCTTTATTTTGCTCAGCAACAGCTCCCGCCAGTGTGTATGATGAGGTCACAATGTAGTGCACTGGGAACAAGATTAGAGATTTTTTGGATACACTCTGGTGTCACTTTGACTTTGCATAGAAGTAACGGGTGCGTTAAAATTGGTCTTTGGGTGTCGGTGGTGCCTTCCCACCGTAACCCTATAGAGATAATCTTGATGAAAGCAAGAATTTGCCTTGCTGTAAAAAATTGCAATGATATGCACCTGTCAAACAGGTGCAGAAAAATTGGTCTTTGGGTGTCGGTGGTGCCTTCCCACCGTAACCCTATAGAGGTACTCTTGGTGCAAGAAAGAATTTGCCTTGCTGTAAAAAATTGCAATGATATGCACCTGTCAGACAGGTGCAGAAAAATTGGTCTTTGGGTGTTAATTGTGCCCATGAAACCTATACCAAAAACATTCTTCCAGATGAAATGATTATATCCACTCACATGGAAGACTGTAGTACTGCGTTCCGGTGCATCTCTGAGTAGAGCAGAAGCTGTAGGACCACAAGTCTCAGCAAGTCCGTGCAGTGCTGGTCTTACATCAGGTCCTGGCAAGGATAGATGATGGTGACTGGACACGGCAGGGGCTCCCTCAGGTCTCCAGATGGCGCTTCCGGATATATAATGGGTTAAAAAAGCATAGACCAACGGTCTGTGGGTTCCAAGGAGGGGGTGAGGGGACGCCAAAGCCGATCGCCGGGCGCGCTGCAGTCCGAGGCTCGTACGTCTCCGTGAGAGAGATGGTAGCGGCCGTACAGGGAGCCAGAACGAGGCCTGGATAGCAAGCACAGCGCGGCGCCGGGTCGTGACGTCACGGCTATGCGACGCGTTTCCGAGTCTGCGCGCTATTGGTGACAGGAATAGCGGCACTCCTTTCTCAAGCATGAGGGGCGGATGTTATGGCAGTCAATTTATAGTCTTTGGGAGGGGGCGGGGCTGAGGATTATAAGCAATGTCAGAATACACTGCAACTAAAAAGCACTACTAGATATATTAGACATGGGAGTGGAGCACAAGTTTAAAAGTGAATATATGAAATTATAAAATTATTACATAGAGTACCTATATGCATATATAAAACACACGTATGAACATGGATATACATGGATATACATAAAAATGAAAATAAAAATAATAATAATAATGATGACCAGTACACATCCACGGGCAAAAATAAAACATGATGCATAAAATCCGGTATAAACCATGAATAAGAGCATATATACTTTAAAATAATAATGATAATAATGACAGGCAAATATAAGATAAAAAATATATATATATGATAAAGAACACATATATATAAGATACACAAGATACGCAAGAGATTAAAAAATTGGTGATTATACGAACATGAATATCAGCATATGATATTAGTACGGTCCACAAGGGAAATAAAGGGAAAAGGAGCAAGGGGTGGAGATGAAAAGGGGGGGGGGGTTAGTGGGAACAGGGGGGGGGGGGGAAGGTTAGGGGTAGGGAGGAGGAGGCAGGTAAGGGGACGGGGGATGGAATATACTTACTCATAGACCCGCCACCCCCACAATAAAGATATGTTAGTGTGTATACAACCTGTGGTGAGAATGATAAGAATACAAGCAATGAGTATAAACATACTGTATATAAGCAAATATAAGCAATATATGACTATAATATGGTGGCAATCTCGATGCCCTCATTCAAGCCCCCAGGCGAGAGGACGTCGAGATTGTAAATCCAGAACGTTTCCCTTGCACAGAGCTTTTTGAAACGTTCGGCAGGAGTATATGACTTGGGGATTTGTTCTATTACCCATACAGTGAGACCCGTGGTAGATTTGTGGTGAAACCCAGCAAAATGTCGTGGGACACTATGCATGTCCTTACCACCCTCTATCAGTCTCCGGTGTTGACCGAAACGCTGCCTGAGGGGGCAGATAGTTCGACCGACATAGATCAGTCTACAAGGGCACATAAGGCCGTAGACTACAAAATCTGAAGAACAATTGTAGAATTGATCTATCTGGTATGTTTTACCTTTGGAAATGAATGACTTTTGTCCATGTTTGACAAAGGCACAAGTTTTACATAGGACTTTTTTGCATTGATACATGCCAACCAAAGGTATGAGAGTGGTGGCATGGTGATTGGTCGCAGTGGTTTTGAATTTGCTTGGGGCAATTTTGCTTTTCAAATTTGGTGCTTTCCGGTAAGTAATTCGTGGTACTGTAGGGAGGAGAGTTTTGAGAAGGGGGTCCTGTAGTAGAATCCCCCAATGTTTTTTCATGATGTTTTCCATTTTTTTATATTCAAAGTGAAAAGTCGTGATAAATCTGGTGGAGTGATCTGTTGGGCAAGTATTTGTTTTGACTGGTTTACCTTTGGAATAGGATGCACATGCTTCATCAACTAGTTCTTTAGGATATTGTTTTTCAGCGAATTTGTTTTTTAATGAAATGCTGGAGGCTGCGTAATCACTATCAAGGGTACAGTTCTGTCTGAGATGGCAGAATTGTCCCTTTGGTATATTTTTCGTCCACTTAGGATAGTGGCAGCTGTGAAAATGTAAAAAAGAGTTACCGGCAGTAGGTTTAATGTAATTTTTAGCAATAATTCTGTCATCTATATGGCCCAATTCCAAATCAAGGTATGCTAGGTGGGTAGAATCGAAGGTATGGGTGAAGGCAAGTCCATAGGGATTGTGGTTACAGTGGTCCACAAATGATGTAATCTGGTCTGGGGATCCGTCCCAGATCACGATTAGGTCATCTATATATTGCCCAAAGAAAATGATGTTAGCTGAGTGGGGGTTGTTTTGCCATATGTAGTTTTTCTCCCAGTATCCCATGGCCAGGTTGGCATAGGAGGGGGCGAAGTTGGCTCCCATGGCGGTCCCCTGTGCTTGCAGGAAGAACTCACCATTAAAATCAAAATAGTTGTGGGTTAAACAAAAATTGGTAGCCTCCATGATGAATGCGGCTTGTCTGGGGTTTAGAAGAGGGTCCTGGGCAAGAAAGAATTCCAGAGCTAATAACCCAAATGAGTGAGGGATGGAAGTGTAGAGTGAGGTAACATCCAATGAAAGCCACAGGTAAGTGGATTCCCACCTGTATGGTGCTAGGAGCTCTAGGAGATGTGAACCATCTCTGATATATGATGGTAATTCCTTGACTAATGGCTGTAAAAATTGATCAATGTATTGGCTGAATCCCGTGGTGACACTGTCCATCGCAGCCACGATGGGTCTACCCGGGGGAGTGGTGGTATTCTTGTGGATTTTGGGCAGATAGTAAAAGTAGGGAACCTGGTAGAAGCTTTTTAGAAAAAAAGAAGCTTCCGTTTTATTGATCACTTCATTATTGAGGGCTGACTGGACCAAACTGCTCGCCTCCAGAGCAAAGTCGCTGGTGGGGTCTTTGTTTAGTTTGATGTATGTGGTTTGGTCTGAAAGGAGTCTATGGGCCTCTTTGATGTAATCCGCTCTGTCTAGTACCACTATACTACCTCCTTTATCCGCTGTTTTGATGATGATATTGGTATTGTGAATGAGGGAATCTAATGCTCGAGTCTCAGTGACTGTGAGGTTATGTTTATGAGTAGGAATGGTGGAGGATGATTGGCACAGCTTTACAAAGTCAGCGTATACCACTCTGTAGAAGCTTTCTAAGAAAGGACCTTTTGATTGAGCAGGGAAAAAAACAGACTTCGGTTTAAAGAAGGAGTGGATGATGGGCGGGGAGGTGGCCATATGTTGTGTGAAGAGATCTAGTAGGTCCTCTTCTTCCCTGATGGAATCAAGGATATCTATGACGTCACCGTCATATTCAAAGACATTGGGGGGTGAGGTACATGAAGATGGGCCTGGGTTTTCTGTGCTTTGTTTGTTTTGTTTGGCATTAAAGAACCTTTTTAGGGTTAGATTGCGAATGTATCGATTGAGATCCTTAAACAAAAGAAAGGGGTTGGGCTTGTTGATGGGAGCGAAATTAAGTCCTCTACATAGCAGACTGGTGTCTGCAGTGGAGAGTTCTAAGGAAGATAAGTTAAAAATCTTCATAGTTTGCGGAATTTGAGTAGGTTGCTTTTTGGACTTGGTTCGTCCTCCTCTACAACCTCTCCGGTGAATTTTCTTTTTCTGCGGTTGGCTGGAGGAGGACAATGAACTAAAAAAGAAGGGTCAGTGAGTGAAGAGGGACCTGGGGCATGAAGCGTGTGTGGGTGAAGTGGGGGAGGAAAGGGGGGGATGGTGGGAAGGGGGAAGTGTAGAAGAGGGGGGGCCTGTGGGGAGAGAGCTGGATGCGTTCCCGAGATTGGGTCTGGACACGTGGGTAGTTGTAGGAAGATCAGCGGTATTACCTAGCTGTACTTCCATATGTTCATCATGGGTAGTACTGGGTACTTTGGGACGAAATGGATCAGCAGCATTAGTCGAGTAAGCTATCCTAGGTATAGCTGCTGGTCGGTTGTCTGACGTCTGGCAGGATGTGGGTATAGCGATAGCAGCTACATTGGTACTTTTTTTGGCACATGATGGTCTGTTGTAAAATCTATTAAGGTCAACTAATAGATTGCTGTTTTTTTGTTTATTTTTAGTGGTGGTGGGGTTTTTTTTTGGCGTACGACCATGAGTACTGGGCAACAGATGTAGAGAGTTTTTGTAAGGGAAGCGAATTCCCATTAGGGGAGGGGGGTGGTGGCGAGGTTGGGTGGGGGGTGATGGATGTGAGTGAGGAATGTGTGGAGATGTGTGGGATGGGGGGGGAAGGGGGGATGGGAAGGACACGATGGTTTGGTGTCATGGGTGGGCTGTGGCGATTTGTGTTTCCAATTGAAAACACGATCTAAATTAAAATCGTCAAGGTCTCTCTTGAATTTACCTAGTTTGCCTTTTCTCATAAAGTCCTCGTCGGACTTGGTATTCCTCTTTAAAATCATGAACCAAGAGAGTGGGACAATAATTTTTTGGTCAATAATTGTCTTAGCTATGGCATTGGCTTCTAGCCTGAGTTTTTCAAAAAGATGTAGTCTATGTTCAACCAGGATTTCCATCCATTTGGAGGTACAGAATTCGGAAATATTTTCCCATTCTTTTTTCCGAGCCGTATCAAGAAAGGGGCAGTCCTTGGTGACTCTAAGACCTCTGGGTGAGATCTTGGTAGAGATATACCTTTCCAGAAAGAATTTATCCCACCATGGAAGACTGTAGTACTGCGTTCCGGTGCGTCTCTGAGTAGAGCAGAAGCTGTAGGACCACAAGTCTCAGCAAGTCCGTGCAGTGCTGGTCTTACATCAGGTCCTGGACTTGCTGAGACTTGTGGTCAGGTCCTGGACTTGCTGAGACTTGTGGTCCTACAGCTTCTGCTCTACTCAGAGACGCACCGGAACGCAGTACTACAGTCTTCCATGTGAGTGGATATTGTTTGTTGTAAATAAATGATTATTGATATATACTCAGAGGCGCCCCTTTTCCTTGTTTATTTTCTTCAGCCTATTGGACCTTGCTTCTGGTCTTTTTTTGGTGGCAGCCCTGATTGACT
The DNA here is from genome assembly GCF_042186555.1 of Aquarana catesbeiana. Lineage (NCBI taxonomy): Eukaryota > Metazoa > Chordata > Amphibia > Anura > Ranidae > Aquarana > Aquarana catesbeiana. Next base: position 170,112,534 of record NC_133336.1, on the reverse strand, counting down.
TCCTCCTGTATATATATCTATATACACCATCCCTGCCATTGGACTATTTAGGAACAGTTATGTGAGGTATACTTGCTTTGCGCCTTTTTTACTTGTTTTCAGATGAAATGATTGAACACCCTCAAAGCTAGGCAGCCTCGAAGTCCTGCAGAGATTCCACATCCCAAAAAGACTTAATCAGTGACATCAGCATCAAGGGCTTCATAGCCGGTAATTCAGGACTGATTCATTTTTATAAAAGTCAAATGGTTCACAGAGTCTGTGGACAGACGCGTTCTATGATCAGTAACAAAACCTCCTGCATCACTGAATGCCCATTCTGAAAGCACACTGGATGCAGGGCAGCTCAACAACTCAATAGCATACTGAGCAAGTTCTGGCCAGTGGTCTATTCTCATGACCAAGTAAGACAGTGGATCGTCAGCTGGAAAGCTCTCCGTCTCTGTTTTGTCCCCGAGGTAATCGTCCACCATGTGATGCAGACGCTGACGATGGCATGTGGAAGCATACAGCCCTGGGCGGTGAGGACTAAAAAAATTCCGAAATGCCTCACTTATGCCTTCTCCAACGCTCCTTTCTTGACCAACGAAAGACTCAAACAACATTTCCCACCACACTGTAACCTACTAGAGTCAGGAAAAATGTTCAATAAAATCCTCTTTAAAGTGTCCTCAAGAGATTTTATCCTCTGCACTCTTTGTGGGGATGGGATGAGTTCAGAAACCTTCCCCGTATAACGGTGGTCAAGGAGGTTTGCCAACCAGTAATCCACCTTCTCCTTTATGCCACGGTCCTTTTGCAGGCTTTGAAGCATGAGGTTGCCCATGCGCCTCAAATTTACAGAGGCTTGAGAAGCAGACTCCTCGGGGTCACTCAGGATGACAGCATCTGGAACTTCCTCCTCTCAGTCATGTACTACTCCCAAGGGTCCTGGGGTTGCCATCGCTTACAGATTGACGCATGTCTTCCTCTTCTTCAAAGCCTATGAAAGAGCCAGAATCCTCCTCCTCATCCTCCTCCCCTCTCTCCTCCTGTGTGTTCTGTGACATAGGAATGATGGTGTCTGCATAAAGTGGGCCTTGAGAGGAAAGGAAGTCCTTCTCTTCCTCCTGCTGCTCTGCCTCCAGTGCCCTGTCCATAATGCCACGCAGAGTCTGCTCCAGCAGGAACACAATAGGGATTGTGTCACTGATGCATGCACTGTCACTGCTCACCATCCTTGTGGCCTCCTCAAATGGTGACAATACAGTGCATGCATCCCTAATGATCAGCCATTGGCGTGGGGAAAAAAGCTGAGGCGGCCTGAGCCTGTTGTCATGCTGTACTGACACAAGTACTCGTTGATGGTCCTCTGCTGCATGTATAGCTGCTGCAGCATTCCCAAAGTTGAGTTTCACCTGGTGGGCATGTCACAACTCAGGTGGTTTATGGGCAGGTGGAATTCCCGCTGAATTTCAGCCAACCGAGCACTGGCTGTGTATGACCGCCTGAAATGGCTACAGACTCTTCTGGCCTGCTTTAGTACATCTTGCAACTCTGGGTATGCTGCACCACCAAATTGAGGACATGTGCCAGCCATGGCACATGTGTCAACTCTCCCTGTCTAAGGGCGGACAGGAGGTTTGAGCCATTATCGGACACCACCATTCCTGGCTCCAGCTGGCATGGTGTGAACCACCTCTGGGCCTTTCCTTGCAGATCTGCAAGAATCTCTGCTCCGGTGTGGTGCCTGTCCTCTAAACACACCAACTGAAGCACTGCGTGGCACCTTTTAGCCTGACTCTGGGAAAAGCTCTTTGAATGCTTAGGGGGTACCTGATGTTCATAGGACAATTTTGCAGAGGAGGGCATGGAGGTGGTGGAGGAGGAGGAGGGGGTAGAGCTCACAGGTCTGGCATCATCACCACCAGCTGTATATTGACATGGGGGCACAACAAGCTGCAGCACTGAGCCCTGTCCTGCATTCTTTCAAGTTGCAAGCAGCGTTACCCAGTGTGCTGTGTCTGAAATATATCATCCCTGCCCATGCTTGCTGGACCACGTGCCAGCAGTAAGGTGGATTTTACGGCTGACTGCCTTGCCCAACTGTAAGAAAACCAGTAAAAATTGCCTGATGCGCGCTGGTGCGCATGTACGTGCGCATGTGAGACCACAGATGCCCATGCGCGCTCGTGTGCATGCACGACGCCCGGCGTACATGCGCAGGAACGCACCTTCGCCCCAGTTGGCCTATTTAAAGGAGGCCCCAGCAACTGATCGGTACTGACTGGTCTTCAGCTGTGTTCCTGTTACTCTGAAACCTGTGTTGTTCTGCCTGATTCCTGTTGCTGACTTTGGCTCCTATTGAACCAGCTCTGAACTCTGCTATACCTGATCTCTGGTTCCTGATCCCGGCTTTCCATCTGACCCATCCATGCCTGATGTTCCAGTACCCTGCTGCCTGCCTGTTGAAGAACCCGGCTATCCCTGTGACCTTGCCCTGGTGCCCAGCTCAGCCTAGCACAACTACCCGAGTGTCTGCAACTACAGTCCTGCAACCAGCTGCAACTTCTTGCTCTGCAACCACAGTCCTGCGACCAGCTGCCACTTCCTGCTCTGCAACCACAGTCCTGCGACCAGCTGCAACTTCCTGCTACAGGTTTCCAGGTGTCCATCTGCAGGCACTTGTGTGCCTCCTGTTCCTTGGCTCCTTCTGTTTCACTCTCAGCGGGACCTGGACTTGAGATACAAGAGAGGCTGACCTTGTCATTTCAGTCTCCCTTCAGGTACGTGACACCAATGATGCCAGAACATTCCCTTCCACGTGATGGTAGAGAGATGGAATGGTCTTACGTGAAAAGTAGTATCGACTGGGAACTTGCCATTGTGGTACAGCACATTGTGCGACCTCACAGAAGGGGCAGAATCCACCAGGCTGAAAGGCATAAGTCGGAGAGCCAACAGCTTTGACAAGCTTGCATTCAGGCACTGGCCATGTGGGTGGCAGGGACTGTATTTTTTTTTCCCGCTGCAGATGGGGCAGAGAAATTTGCCGGCTACAGTCTACAGCTGGTGGTGTGCTGCTGGTAGATGAGCTGATAGGACCTTGGACAACCTGTGCTATACAATCATCCCTGTCAGTGGAGGCTGCTGAAAGGTAATGACTCGGTATTGCAGGGGCAGACTGAAGTGGGTATGGAGGAGGAGGAACAGATTTGTGCCCCTTTTGTGTGGCTTTTAGGTGCTCTTGCCAACGGGTGGTTGGACGTTAAATGCCTTGTTAGGCATGTGGTACCCAAATGGTTGGTGTTTTAGCCATGTTTGATGTGCCTGTGACACAGTTTGCAGATAGCAACAGTGCGATCTGCTGCAGATGCGCTGAAAAAGGCCCAGACAGCTGAGCTGTGGGGAGTGGGCCGGGAGATAACAGCTGCAGAATGTGATGGAATAGGGTGGCTGTTCTCTACTCTTTCTTGATGCCGACCTCCTTGGGGTTGTGCCGCCTCACCTTCAGTTTCCTCCTCTGCTCTATCTGGCACCCAGGTCGCATCAGTGATCTTATCATCATCATCTCCATCTCCTCCATCTTCATCATTACCACTGGAGACAACTTGGCAATACGCTGCGGCTTGGGGAACATGAATGCCAATTTGTCTATCAGTGTTCCTCCCTCTCTTTAGGCTCATGTTTCTGTCATCCTCAACCTCAAAACCAGCATCTGAATCCAGTAATGGCTGGGCATCATCAAGGGGCAAGTGGCTGTTGCAAGTGGCTGATTCTGTGGTCAATTAACTCAGCTGACTCCAATGGCTGATATTAGGGCTATGGCAGGAATAGATGTGGACAAGGAGGCAGGTTTATCAACTCTGGCAACTGCAGGGGACTGCACACTTGTCTCTGCTTGTGTGACAGAGGATTAGGAGGATGAGGAAGATTTAGTAAGCCAGTCTACCACCTTCTCTGCATGCTGAGGCTGGATAGCACGGGCAAACTCACTAAACAGAGGAAATGATGCCCTGCCTGAGGACTGACCACCATGTCCACCTTTGCCTATGGACACATTTGTTGCTGGCCCCCTTACAGTGCCAAGGGAACATCTGCGTCTCCTTGTTGTTTTCCCAGACATTATTGGGAGGGAGGGGGCAGTGCTTATAAGTAAATGTAAAGGAGAAGTTGAAACCTGTACGTAGATGCACTTTAATAAAGAGGTGTTTGGTGCCCTTTAATTTGAGTACTCACACTACACAGACACACTCCACGGATACAATATAATATACTGCAATATAATGCACCAAATGTACAGTGATGCACAAAACTATATGGCGTTAAACTGGCAGTAACGCACACAGAAGTAAATGGCAGTAACGCACAAAACTATATGGTGTTAAACTTGTAGTAACACACACAGAACTATATGGCGTTAAACTGGCAGTAACGCACGCAAAACAATATGGCATTAAACTGGCAGTAATGCACGTAAAACGATATGGCGTTAAACTGGCAGTAACACACGCAAAACTATAGGCGTTAAACTGGCAGTAGCGCACACAAAACTATATGGTGTTAAACTTGTAGTAATGTGCACAGAACTATATGGAGTTAAACTGGCAGTAACACACGCAAAACTATATGGCGTTAAACTGGCAGTAACACACGCAGAACTATATGGCGTTAAACTGACAGTAACGCACAAAACTATATTGCATTAAACTTGTAATAACGCACACAGAACTATATGGCATTAAACTGGCAGTAATTCATGCAAAACTATATGGCGTTAAACTGGCAGTAACGCACGCAAAACTATATGGCGTTAAACTGGCAGTAACGCACGCAAAACTATATGGCGTTAAACTGGCAGTAACGCACAAAACTATATGGTGTTAAACTTGTAGTAACACCGATCTATATGGCATTAAACTGGCAGTAATGCACGCAAAACTATATGGCGTTAAACTGGCAGTAACGCACAAAACTATATGGTGTTAAACTTGTAGTAACACCGATCTATATGGCATTAAACTGGCAGTAATGCACGCAAAACTATATGGCGTTAAACTGGCAGTAACGCACACAAAACTATATGCCGTTAAACTGGCAGTAACGTACGCAATACGATATGGCGTTAAACTGGCAGTAACGCAATCAAATAGACAGTGTTCAACCGTCACTACACTGAAGCTTTCTGAACTGTCTCTACTCTAGCTATATACCAATGTCAAGACAGTAACACACGCAAAACTATATGGCATTAAACTGGCAGTAACGCACGCAAAACTATATGGCGTTAAACTTGCAGTAACGCTCACTGAACTATATGGAGTTAAACTGGCAGTAACACACGCAAAACTATATGGAGTTAAACTGGCAGTAACGCACGCAAAACTATATGGCGTTAAACTGGCAGTAACGCACGCAAAACTATATTGCGTTAAACTGGCAGTAACGCATGCAAAACTATAAGGCGTTAAACTGGCAGTAATACACGCAATACAATACGGCGTTAAACTGGCAGTAATGCAAGCAAAACTATATGGCGTTAAACTGGCAGTAATGCACGCAATACAATATGGCGTTAAACTAGCAGTAACGCAAGCAAATAGACAGTGTTGAACCGTCACTACACTGAAGCTATCTGAACTGTCCCTATGCTAGCTATATATGTCAAGATTACTAACACGGTTTCACTACACTACACTGAAACTTTCTGAGCTGTCCCTACTCTAACTGCACACTATGAAAAGCTGCATGATGTCCTCCTCACTACACTTACACTATCCCTAGTCTGATACTAAACCAATATTCTACACTGAAAATTGAAGCAAAATAGCACAGTATAGCACACTAACTAATAGCACTGAACAGAGCCCTGTTCTATCTCTCTCCACACCAAAATCACACTGAAAATGGCTGCGATTGAAAGAATACTTTTATACTGTGGGGCGGGAATGAGCCATGATTGCATAAAGTCATGATGACAGTGTCCAATCATGACTCTGACAATGCTCTGTGCCTTGATTGGCTGAAGCTTTCACTGCTTCAGCCAATCAGGTTCAACCCATTCTTTGAGTCTATCATGTACATTCCAGACTAGTATCCTGGAGGGGTGGCAAGCACGGTAATAATTCTTTAGTTCTGGTAGGCCAATACCACCTTTGTGTTTGGGATGAGAGACTTGGGAATAGCTAATTCTGGGTCTTCGATCTCCCCAGAGGAGTTTAGTACATATGGTTTTATGTGTTCAGAAGAAGGCTGTGGGGATCTGAATTAGTGCTGCTTGTAAGATGTAGAATAGGATCGGGAGGGGGTTCTCCTTTAGGACAGCTACTCTGCTGAATCAGGAGAAGATAGGTTTGTTAGATAGGTTTGTTTCATCGGTTAAGAATGTTTGTTAGGCTGTGGAGATAGGTAGGTAATTCTTGAGATTATAGATCTTTTAAACGGCGAGGAAGTTGTATTCCTAAATAGGTTATGACATTATCTTTTCAATGGAAGGTATAATTTTCCTGACACTAAGTCACTGACAAGGGTGGGAGGGAAAAGTTGATCTTTAGATTGGAGATTAGTCGGAATTTGTAAAATTCAGCCAGTAGTAAAATAGGCATTGAGACCTGTGGTTCTGTAAGGAAGCGAAAGCAGCTAATTTGTATTCCTTAGTAGGGGTGCGCACTTCTTGGATGTCTGGGTTGTGTCTAAGGCTGCGAAGGAAGGGTTCTGGGGTGAGAACAAAAATGATCTTTACAGATTCAACCCATGATCGTTGATCGGTCAACACTGAGTTTGACTTTCAAGACTTTTCTTTTCTCATCCATTACATTTGTAACTTAGATACTTGTGGATACTCGGGAATCCGGTTGGATGACAAAATCAGAACACCAAATCGTTTCAATATTTCCTCTTATAATAAATCAGACTTTTATACGTTAGATATACTCTCAATTTCATGACCTCCTACTACATGATATGTGGCGAAACCTACATTCAAGGGACAAAAGATTACATGTATTTCTCAGCCCCACACAATAGATATTCCAGAATCGATTATTTATTTTTAACTTAACAGGACTTGACCCTTTTAACTAAAGCCACAATTGAATCCATGTTCCCATCTGACCATCATCCCATCTCTATCTCCCTAACCTTCCCAGAGAGTTGAAAGATCAAAAGTGTAGCGCCTTGATGCTTCATTACTGACAGACAAGGGCCACTTAGACCACATTCATTCATGCCTCAAATATTTCTTCCTAACAAACAACACTCCTGATGTTCATTCCTTAACACAATGGGAAGCACACAAGTGCACCATCAGAGGGGAACTTCTACCTCTCGCTTCCAAAAGGAAATAACAGAAACATAAAACACATTAATGACCTGACCAACCAAATTAAAAACCTGGAAATGTCACACAAAAAGTCTCAAGCCGTCCAAGTCGGATAAGCTAAGCCAAATAACAAAACGTAAATTTGCCTTGACTTGCAAACTATTTTACGAACATGGCAATAAAAGTGGAACACTACTGGCCAGAGCCTTACAGGCCAAGAAAGCATTCAGCACAATCAGACAAATCCAGAAATCTGATAGCACCTATGCCACAAATAACAAGGCTATAGCTGCATGTTTCAAATGCTATTACGCCAACCTATACAACCTGACCCATACAAAAGAACCTCAAGAACCCAATACACCCAGACCGACACTCAGACTTCCTGAAACAGTACAATCCTAACCCAATATCTCAAGATATAGCTCAGTCTCTTGAAAACCCTATTTCAGAGAAGGAATTATCCCAAGCGATCATACAAATGAAAGCAGGAAAGAGCCCTGGCTAGGGCGGCTACACAGCCGCATACTATAAAACATTTAAGGATATCCTCATCACTCCCTTTCTTTCAGCATTCAACTCTCTTACATCATCAACACATCCCCCCCACACTGTCTTCTAGAAGCTCACATAACTGTATTACCCAAAGACTAGTAAGATCACACTCGAGTCTCCAACTACGGCCCCCTCTCCCTTCTCAACCGGGACACCAAACTCTTTGCCAAAGTCCTGTCTAACTGCCTCCTTCCACTCATCCCATTGTTAGTGTCCACAGACCAAGTGGGCTTTGTCCCTGGTCAGGAAGCGAGGGATAACACCATCAAATCTATCAATCTCCACTCCTGGTTAACCTCATCTAAACAAAGCGGTTTCTTCCTATCACTAGATGTGGAGAAGGCATTTGACAGGGTGGCCTGGGACTACATGGCTGAAATCCTCCAAACCCTTGGACTCAGGAATATCATGCTTAATTTGATTCTGTCCCAATATACCTGCCCTACTGCATAAGTGAGAGTCAATGGCCACCTGTCGAATGCCTTCTCCGTTTGAAACGGCATCCGCCTGGGCTGCCCTTCATCCCTGCTTCTCTATGTACTTACTCTAGAGCCCTTCCTCAGCCGTCTCCAAGCCAACACAAACATTGGAGGATTTCCGGTGTCTGGGTGCGAATATAAAATTGCAGCTTTCGCAGATGATATTTTACTGTCCCTTTCTGACACTCATATCATTCTCCCAAATTTACTGAAAGATTTTGCCCACTTCCAATGCATTTCCAATCTCAAAATTAATTTTGAATAATCATACGCTCTAAATGTCTCCCCGTCGAAAGACACAGTATCTCGATGCCAGAGCAACTTCCCCTTCCTCTGGAAAACCAAAGCAATTACATATCTAGGTATCCAACTACCAACCCACTTAGCCGACCTATATTCCCTGAATTTTGCACCACTTGTGACCACGATAAAATAAGACTTACAAAAGTGGGATATCCCCTCCTTTTCCTGGTTTGGAAGAGCTGCCATACTAAAAATGAACATCCTCCCTAGACTTTTATATGCCATACAAGCCATCCCTATTCACCTACCTCCTGTCATGATCACTTACTGCCCCTGTTCCTCATTCCAGCACCTGGGTGTTGTCTGTTGCTTTTCCCCTGTCTTTGTTCACCTGTTAGCTGATTGATCTGGTCAGTCACCTGATATAAGCAAACCAAACACTCTATGCCTCACTTGTGATAGAGACAGACTTACCTGCATTGTTCTAGATCAAGCCTCCCGTTAGTCTGCCTTGCTTGCTGTTGGATCTCCTGTGTATGACCCGGATTGGATACTGGACTATCCCCTGAACTCAGCCTGCCTTTTACCTGGAACGGATACTGGATTATCCCCTGAACTCAGCCTGCCTTATTACCTGAACTTCCTTTGAACCACGCTATCTGTCTGCTAAACTGCAAGTACCTGTTTGCTTTGCTCAATTCGCATCTGCCCTAGCGTGGTGGCCAGACACTATAGCATTGTGTATAAGTCCTGGGGGCAACCAAGTACTGGTAGGCCTGTTTGTCTTAAGGGAAAAGGGGCTGCTATAGGTGAAGCACACAGTAGCCAGCTATAGTTTCTGACCACCTGCGTTGGGGTAGACATGACATTCATGACACCTCCCATGTTTTTCTCGATGTATAAAACCATCTGTACAAAATTCCTCTGGCGCAACAAATGTCCACACATTAAATACGAACATCTTGCACTTCCCAAGAACAAAGGAGGCATAGGCCTTCCAGATCTGCATAATTACCATAGAGCTTGCCTTCTCACCAGAATAGTGGCTTGGAACAACCACACGTCTACTAAACAATGGGTTACACTAGGAGAATCCATATCCTTGCTACCACTGGCTACCGCATCCTCTGTCACTGATCACTTGCTCGTGGGCCCCACCTTACGCTGTTTTCATGGCTCAGGCATCAAATTCTCCCTTTCCACTGTACCAGGCCCCATGACACCACTTCATCTCAATCCTGAGTTCCCTCTGGGGATGTCCAAACAATTCCTATCAAGCTCATGGCCACATAAACACATTCAGGCCAAAATTTTTTCCACAGAGCTTCATTTCTTAACCGCAAAGAACTTACCTCTCAAATGAAAGATCTTAAGTTCCCACTATGGACGTATCATCAATTACAACACCTTCTTTTGTGTCCAAACCGTAAACCCCACTGGTCCCGCCAACTCACCCCTCTAGAGTTTATGTTCTGAGAACACACCACAAAGACAGGTAGTTTTCACCATCTACTCTTTGCTTTTTGCTAAACACCCCACAAAAAACAAGATGTGTCAATTTTGGGAGAAAGAACTGTCCCTTGACCTCACAGAAAAACACTGGGAACTAATTTTTGAAAACATCCTTAAGGGTTCAATAAATGTGTCAGTCCAGGAAAATGGATATAAGGTCCTCACACAATGGTACAGAGTTCCGACCTCTATCGACAAATTTGCACCATCAGTATTCAAATTATGCTGGAGTTGTAAATCTGAACCAGGGTCTCTCACCCACATCTGGTGGTCATGTCCTATCATTCAAAAGTTCTGGAATGAGGTCCATAACATAATCTCAAGGGTCTCTACCCTCACATTAGAATTGTCTCCCTCCCAATTCCTCCTACATCACACCTCCACACCCAGATGTTCTTACCTCAAATCCCTTGCTGTGCACATGCTAAACACTGCTAAACTATGTGTTCCAGTCTTGTGGGGCAAAACCCATGCCCCCTCAATCAAAGAATGGTTTTGGAGAATTGACAAAATAGCCGAAATGGAGGAGCTTATTGCCATATCCCAAGACAACATCTCTATACACATTACCCAATGGTCTTGTTGGTCTCATTTTAAAACCACCACCTAATACACTCAATCCATGGATTCCAAACCCAAATGATTAGGGATAACAACCTAATCATTGGCGCCCTTTTGCTTATTTAAGCCTGCTGCTGGTACACGCTGGTTGCTGGATTATCATCAGCTTCCTGTGTTCCTTGTGCCTGTCATCATACCTGCTTCCTGTTACTACCCGGCTTGCCTGACTACTCCTGTGTTTCGCCTGGCAACCCGTGCACCTTTGGGCACCGTATTACCTGTCTCACTCCCAGGGTTACGCTGCACTTAGCCGCAAGGGACGTCCCCTCTGCAATCCGGCCTCACATCCAGGACTCTGACAGTATAATCCAGCCATGACTGAGGCCCGGCGGAGGTGCATCCCCAATAGAGACTTTGTGCCAACAGGCTACTACCCTTGCACGAGTGGTCCAAAGTCTTCAGGAAGGATACCTCCAATTAGAAGGGAAACGCCAACATCTTATGCTACCATCTGCCTTTTTGGGTCCTGGTCCTTCCTCCTCCAATCTCCCTGCTACGTCCTCTTCAGTACTGACTTTGCCCCCAGAACCACGGGTACCTACTCCTGAACGTTTCTCCGGAGACCGGCAGAAATTCAGATCTTTCAAAAATGCCTGCTTGTTATATCTGGCTCTGCAACCTTTTCCACTGAGACTGTCAAAGTTGGCTTCCTCATCTCCCTGCTGACCAATGAACCCCAGGCCTGGGCCCACAGGTTATGGGAACAGAAGGACCCAGCTACTAGTTCAGCGGAAACGTTCTTTGCGGCTATGTCGCAACTTTATGAAGACCCCCAACGCACAGCCACCACTGAGGCCGCTCTGCATTCTCTTCAGCAGAAACAGCGCCTGGTGGAAGACTATACTGTGGACTTCCGCCGGTGGTCTGCAGATACAGACTGGAATGAGGCTGCGTTGAAATATCAGTTTCGCCTGGGGCTTTCTGAATCCCTCAAGGATGAGTTGGCCAGGATCGGCACCCCAACTACCCTCGAGGGGATCATTCAACTATCCATCCAGTTGTATAGATGCCTTCGGGAACGCCAGGCTGAACGTTCTCAGACTACTAAAATGAGATTGGCGCAATGCCCGTGGGTTTGGTGCGCTCCGCACTGACTCCTGAGGAAAAACAGCGTTGACGTCGAGCCAATCTCTGTCTCTATTGTGGCCAAAAAGGACGTTTCCTGAGCAACTGCCCCATAAGGCCCAGCAAGTTACCCAAGAACTCTCCAGTGTACTTCCAGATGTCCGGAACTTCCTCTTCCCACCTTACCCTTTTTATCATGCTACAGTTGGCCAACAAGGGGGTTCAGCTTCAGGCCATAGTCGACTCCGGGGCATGCAGCTGTTTCCTGGACTTGGACTTAGCAGTAAAGCTTGGCCTGCCTCTGCTCCCCAAGAAACGTAAATTGGAAGTTCTCCTGGCTGATGGTACCCTGCCTAGTTCCGGTCCTGTGACACAAGAGACTGTTCCTCTTTTTGTTACTACTCCTGATGGTCATCAGGAATTTATACGTTTCAACATCATAAGCTTACCTATGTTCCCTGTCATCTTGGGTACCCCGTGGCTCCAAGCATACAACCCCCAATCAACTGGATCAAGAAAGAAATTTCATTTACTTCACCTTATTGCCTGCAGCACTGTCTTGCCCCTGAATCCAGCAATGCAGCCAGTTGCCTGTCAGTTCAACCTGTACCTGTCAATGATCAGAATATTCCACCGACCTACCAGGAGTTTTCAGACGTCTTTGACAAGAAAAAGGCTGATGTCCTGCCACCACACCGGTCATACTATTGTCCAATCGAATTATTCCCAGGAGCCGAAATCCCATTCGGTCGCATATTTCCCCTTTCAGAGATGGAACTAGGGACATTGAGACAATACATTGATGAAAACCTGGAGAAAGGCTTCATACGTCCCTCCTCCTCTCCTGCTGGAGCCGGAATCTTTTTTGTCGAAAAAAGGGACAAATCCCTAAGACCATGTGTGGATTACAGGGAGCTCAATAAAATCACTATAAAAAAAAAATGCTACCCTCTCCCTCTAGTTCCGGAACTTTTCCAGAGACTCCGTACTGCCCGAATATTTACTAAGCTTGACCTTCGGGGAGCCTACAATATGGTCCGCATCCGGGAGGGTGACGAATGGAAAACTGCATTTAGAATTCACTCTGGACATTTCGAGTACTTAGTGATGCCATTTGGATTGTGCAACGCCCCGGTCACATTCCAACATTTCGTAATTGATATCTTTCGAGAATTTCTAGATTACTTCGTCATCATCTACTTGGATGATATCCTGATATTTTCAACTACCGTGGAACTCCATCGTACACAAGTAAAGACAGTTCTGCACACACTACGGAAGCACAAACTTTATGTAAAAGCAGAAAAGTGTGATTTCGAAAAGAAGTCAATACAATTCCTGGGGCTAATTATCTCCACTGGTGGTGTTACAATGGATCCACAAAAGGTGCAGGCAATCTTGGACTGTCAACTCCATCAGATAAAAAGGGAGTACAAAGATTTGTGGGGTTCGCAAACTTTTATAGGAGGTTTATAAAGAACTTTTCCTCCATCATCTCACCAATCACCCAAGTTACCCGTTCACACACTCTGTTCCTGTGGTCTTTGGAAGCCCAATCAGCTTTTGATAAGCTCAAATCTCTCTTTACCTCTGCACCCATCCTGCAACATCCTGATCCGGTCCTGCCGTACATCTTAGAGGTTGACGCCTCTGAAGTTGCCACAGGGGCAGTCTAATCCCAACGTCAGGGTCCTAAGTCGCTACTCCATCCTGTGGCCTTCTCCTCGCGGAAGATGAGTCCATCTGAAAGGAATTATGATGTGGGTGATCGAGAACTCTTGGCTATTAAAACTGCCCTGGAGGAATGGCGGTACCTCCTTGAAGGTGCTCAGCATCCCATCATGATATTCATGGATCACAGAAACCTGGAGTATCTTCACACGGCTAAATGCTTAAGACCCCAACAAGCTCGATGGGCCTTGTTTTTTGCCAGATTAAATTTTCACACATCCTTCCGTCCGGGGTCAAAGAACGTGAAGGCTGATGCCTTGTCCCGGATGTTTCCTGACACTCCCAAAGAAATCACTCTCAGCACTACATTGTCTCCACAGAATTTCCTCATGATTCAAACCAACCTGAGTTCCTCACTAAAACAAGCTTCTTCACAATGCTCTGAACCAGAGGCACTGTCCTTAAGAAACCAGGAAGGGTTTCTTTGGTATCAAAACAACATTTTTGTTCCGCAGCAAGCCAGAGCCCAGGTCCTAAAGACTTTACATGACCACCAATGTGCTGGTCACTTCTGGGTGGGAAAGACTTTGGAGCTTGTTCAGCGATCTTTTTGGTGGCCCACTCTGAAGCTTGATTGCAGGGAATATGTTAGTTCCTGCACCATTTGTCAATGTAATAAGGGGTCTAACATCAAATCTTGGGGTTTACTACGCCCATTGCCTGTGCTGGAGCAACCATGGAAAGAAATATCTATGGATTTCATAGTAGAGTTACCACCCTCGGAGGAATTTACAACCATCTTGGTAGTTGTTGACTGCCTGTCCAAAATGGCACATTTCTTGCCCATGATGGGTACACCATCGGCTGCCGACATGGGGAAGATCTTCATAAAGGAGTCAGAATTCACGGCCTACCGAGCAACATTGTGTCTGACAGAGGGGTGCAATTCACCTCTAAATTCTGGAAGGAGCTCTGCAGAATGCTTTCCATTAAAGTGTGCCTATCTTCAGCTTACCATCCTCAAAGCAACGGTCAGACCGAGAGAACTAATCAAACTTTAGAACAGTACTTACGTTGCTTCTGCTCCCTCTCCCGGGACGATTGGTCCCTGCTACTCCCGTGTGCGGAGTTTGCATACAACAACTCAATCCATGCTTCCACCAAACAGTCACCTTTCTGGGCCAACTACGGTTTCCATCCCTCATTTCTGCCTAATGTTATACCAGAAACGTCAGTCCCCGCAGTCCAGGACAGGATAAATGTCATTCAGGCTAATTATCTAACTCTCCAGGCAACTATGCAGAAATCCCAAGAGAATTATAAAAAACACTATGACAAGGGAAGGAGAGACCCTGCCTTTAAAGTTGGAGATAGAGTTTGGCTTTCCTCAACAAATCTCAAGCTTCCTTGCCCCTCCCGGAAGTTAGGACTGAGGTTTATCGGTCCATTCACAATTAAGAAATAAATAAACCCAGTGGCATTTGAATTGTCTTTACCAAGTTCCTATAAGATCCACCTGGTATTCCATGTTTCCTTATTAAAATCTGTTGTTTCCAGTCCTTTTGCAGGGAGAGAAGAAGCTCCACCACCTCCAATCTTGGTGGACAATGAAACAGAATATGAAGTAGAAGACATTCTGGACTGCCGTCGGAGAGGCAGGACTATTCAATTTCTTGTTAAATGGAAAGGTTACTCTGTAGAAGATAATTCTTGGGAACCAGCAGTTAACGTTCATGCTCCTAGACTGTTGCAGAGGTTTCAAGCCCGATACCCCGAAAAATGGGCCTGATTGGGCATCCGGAGGCTGCCCCTTGGGGGGGCACTGTCAGGGTAATAGCCGTAGGATGGGTAATTCTGCCAGTATCCATCATGGTGGTGCCAGGCGAATCTCTGTGTGCATGTGCGTATGTAGGCGCACGACGACGGGCGCACACAGGTGCGCAATAGTGGGAGCGCGCAGACGCGCGCGCATCACAGTAATCATTGGCGCCCTTTTGCCTATTTAAGCCTGCTGATGGTACACGCTGGATGCTGGATTATTATCAGCTTCCTGTGTTCCTTGTGCCTGTCGTTATACCTGTTTCCTGTTACTACCCGGCTTGCCTGACTACTCCTGTGTTCCACCTGCATTGACCCCGGCTTGGACCTGACTATTCTTCTGGTCCGCATCTGTACCTTGATCGTCCTCCTGTGTTTTACCCCCGGCTCGGCTACCTTCTCCGTTCCTGATTATCCTGCTGTACTCTACCTCGGACTGATTCCTGTGCTGCATGACCATTGGCCTGGCTCTGACTCTGCTCCTGGTTGCTCCACGGCTCCATACCTGGAATCTCTCCTTGCACGGTTGCCCTTAACCTTACCAGCGCACCCCAGCAGCTCCCTGCTATCAGCTACTCAGCAACAGTGCCCTGGAAACCCGTGCACCTTTGGGCACCATATTCCCTGTCTCATTCTCAGGGTTATGCTGCACTCAGCCGCAAGGGACGCCCCCTCTGCAAACCAGCCTCACATCCAGGACTCTGACAAGCACACATTTTTAACCAAGAACAAAATATACAACTTTAAAAAGACTACTTAAAAAACAAATATTTTCATATTTTTATTAACACACACACTAAGAAATAAAAAAAATTAATTGTTTTATAGAGAGTATTAGCATGTAAACATTTCCCCCTTTTTTTTCATTCACATAACTATGTATTACGCAGAGAGTAGCATCATTGACAGAATTTACTTCTAAATACAACACCTATTACAATTATCACACACACCTGCTACCTCTTTACATCCAATGAGTGACTACCAATGATGCTTACATACTCCCCACACGCATGAGTTCCCTATCCCCATGGCTAAGCTCTGGGGGGGGGAGTGAAGTCCAGGCTGAGGTTACCACTCTACTCACCACTCCAGGACACCTAGATGTGCGACTTTTAGGGGCCACCCCATTGTTCTTTGAAACCTTGAAGGTCACAGGTGCTGGTGTAGAGGCGAGTGAGGACGTTGCTAGAGGGAAGGGCCAGTGGGTCACATTCCTCTAGGTGCCAGTTGAGTAGGGAGAATAAAAATTGAGTTAATAGATTAAAGGATTCAGTCTTAAGAAGCTGCGGGGGTAGGACAGAGCAAGAAGATGTCAATACCTGGTGAGAATTATCTTAGAATGGGAGTAAGGGGGCATAATTTTCGAAGAATGGACACTAGAGGAAAAGGGCTAAGTTACTTTTTAAGATGTAAATGGTGTTTAGGCTTTGGAGTATTCTTAGGTCTAAAAATGGTGGTCCTTTCTGGAGTATTGTGGTAACTTGCATAAAAATCAAGCTTTACCTTTATCTCAGGTGAGAAAGTGTTAAGGCTCTGCCCCCTCCCATCCCAAAGCACCTTGTCCCCATTGATGGAGATAAGGGCCTCTCCCCCACAACCCTGGGTGGTAGTTAGGGATGAGCCCGATGTTCGAGTTGAACGTAAGTTCGACTTGAACATTGGGTGTTCACCTGTTTGCCGAACAGTGAACAATATGTGGTGTTCGCGGAAAATTCGAAAGCCGCTGAAACACAGTTAAAGTCTATGGGGCACTAACATGAAAAATCAAAAATGCTAATTTTAAAGGTCTATATACAAGTTACTGTCATAAAAAGTGTTTGGGGACCTGAGTCCTGCCCCAGAGAACATGTATCAATGCAAATTTTTTTTTAAAAACAGCCGTTTTTTCGGGAGCAGTGACTTTTTTAATGCTTAAAGTGAAACAATAAAAATGAAATATTCCTTTAACCACGTTCCGCCATATAGAAAAATGACGGCAGCAAAGTGGTTTCAATATCCTGACCGGACATCATATGACGTGATCAGGATATTAAGCCGCTGCGCGCCCCTGGGTGCGCGCATCGCGGTGATCGTTGTTGCGGTGTGTCAGTCTGACACACCGCAACTCTGATCTAGGTAAAGAGTCTCTGATGGAGACTCTTTACCACATGATCAGCCGTGTCCATTCATGGCTGATCACGATGTAAATAGGAAGAGCCGGTGATCAGCTTTTCCTCACTCGCGTCTGACAGATGCGAGTAAAGGAGAGCTGATCAGCTGCTCTTCTGACAGGGGGGGGGTCTGTGCTGATTGTTTATCAGCACAGCCCCCCCTCGGATCCCACCCAGGTCCACCAGGGAAGCCGCCCAGGACCACCAGGATGGCCATCCACACTGGACCACCAGTCCCCTAGACCCCCCAGGGAAATACTAATCTGTGCCCAGGCAGCTGCCAATCAATGCCCAGGCAGCTGCCAATCAGTGCCCACTCACAATGCCTACCACTGCCAGTGCCACCAGGGATGCCTATCAGTGCCTCATATCAGTACCGTGTATCAGTGCCCATCAGTGCCACGTATCAGTGCCCATCAGTGCCCAGCAGTGCCGCCTATCAGTGCCCATCAGTGCCCAGCAGTGCCGCCTATCAGTGCCCATCAGTGCCGCCTATCAGTGCCACCCATAAGAACCCATCTTTGCAGCCTTTCAGTGCCCATCAGTGTTGCCTATCAGTGCCAATCAGTGCCCACCAGTGCCACCCAGTGCCACCCATGAGTGTCCATCAATGCCCATCGGTGCTGCATATCAGTGCCACCTACCAGTGCCCATCAGTGCCGCATATCAGTGCCTATCGTCAGTGCCTGTCAGTGCCCGCTCATTGGTGCCAGCTCATCGGTGCCGCCTTATCAGTGCCCATCAGTGACAGAGAAAACGTACAAATTTTTTAACAGAAACAAAAGCAAAACTTTTATTTTTTTCAAAATTTTCGGTCTTTTTTTATTTGTTTAGCAACTAATAAAAACCGCAGAGGTGAACAAATACCACCAAAAGAAAGCTCTATTTGTGGGAACAAAATGATAAAAATTTAGTTTGGGTACAGCGTAGCACAACCGTGCAATCGTCATTCAAACTTCAACAGCGCCGCAAGCTGAAAATTGGTCTGGGCAGGAAGGTGTATAAGTGCCCTGTATTGAAGTGGTTAAATATCGTGCCTGGGGGGTGTCTATAGTATGCCTGCAAAGTGGCGCCTTTTTCCAGTGTTTAGAACAGTACCACAGCAAAATGACATTTCTAAAGGAAAAATTGTCATTTAAAACTGATCGCGCCTGTAATGAATTGTCGGGTCTCGGCAATATAGATAAAACTCATTGAAAAAAAGAGCATGGGTCCCTCCCCCAGTCCATTACCGGGCCCTTTGGGTCTGGTATGAATATTAAGGGGAACCCCAAACCAAAATTTAAAAAAATTGCGTGAGGTTCCCCTAAAATCCATACCAGGCTCTTATCCGAGCATGCAACCTGGCAGGTTGCAGGAAAAGAGGGGGGGTGAGAGAGCACCCCCCCTCCTGAACCGTACTAGGCCACATGCCCTCAGCATGGGGAGGGTGCTTTGGGGTCTGACCCCAAAGCACTTCCCCATCCCAGATGAGGAGTAAGGAAAAGTCTGCCTTTTTCTGTGATGTGTGTCTTTTAGGTGCTGCTGCCATCAGAATGCAGCGCTGGGTTGTGATGCAATAGAGTGGCTGCCCTTAAGCTGACCCCTGGAGGACATCCTGCCTCATTGGAGTTGTGTCTCCTCCCCCTCACTTTCCTACTCTCCTCTCAGGTTCCCAAGTACGGTCAGTGACCTCATCATCACCTCCCTCCTCATCACTGGAGCAGTATGCTGCAGCTTGGGGAACATGACTACCAGTTTCTTGTCCTTCTGTGGCTCCCCCTCTCTCTAGGCTCACGTTACTCCCTTCCTCCACCTGGGAACCCACATCAGAGCCTTCAAATTGCTGCGCATCCCCCAGTAGCATGTAACTGACACTGTGGTCCAATAATTCTGGGGACTCCTCCATACATGATGGTGGGGCTACGGAAGTAGTAACTGTGGGCAAGGTGCAGGTGGAATAGGCCACTGTGGCAGCTGCATTGGAAGGCAAACTACTATGAGCCTGGGTGTCAGAGGATGAGGAGGATGAGGACGGCCTCGTTATCCATTCCACCTATACTTCTGCATGTTGTGGCTCAATAACACGGCAAGCAGCAGAAAAAAAAAGCCAAGCGTACCCCACGGCCACCTGCAGAGGATGACCACCACTGTTGACTGTAGACAAAGAGATTGCTTGCCCTTTTTTAGTGGCCTGTGAGCATCTGCCTCTCCTTGGTGGCCTTCCGGTCATGATGGGGATTTTTCCTTTTCACAGCACACTACAATATATTATATACTGTGTACACCACCTGCACTGTATTAGAAATGGTACACCGGCTGCACTGTGTTATATAGGGATGAGCCCGATGTTCGAGTCGAACATAAGTTCGACTCGAACATCGGGTGTTCGCCTGTTCACCGAATAGTGAACAATTTGGGGTGTTCACGGCAAATTCAAAAGCCACGCAATACCCTTAAATGCTTAAAGTGAAACAATAAAAGTGAAATATTCCTTTAAATTTTGTACGTGGGGGGTGTCTGTAAGGTGGAGCATGTTTCCCGTGTTTACAACAGTCCCTGCATAAAATGACATTTCTAAAGGAAAAAAAGTCATTTAAAAATACTCGCGGCTATAATGAATTGGACTTGTCCCAAGCTGTGTCATGTCATTTTTACCATTTTCACACTTACATTTGTACCCCGTTACCATTTCACACGGGGGGGAGGCTGGGATCTGGGGTCCCCTTGTTAAAGGGGGCTTCCAGATTCCAATAAGCCCCCCGCCCGCAGACCCCCACAACCACCGGGCAAGGGTTGTGGGGATGAGGCCCTTGTCCCCATCAACATGGGGACACGGTGCTTTGGGGGTCTACCCCAAAGCACCATCCCCATTTTGAGGGCATGTGGCCTAGTTCAGTTCAGGAGGAGGAGCGCTCTCTCACCTCCCCCATTTCCTGCGGCCTGCCAGGTTGCGTGCTTGGATAAGGGTCTGATATGGATTTTTTGGGGGCCCCCCACACCATTTTTTTTAAATTTTGGTGTGGGGTTCCCCTTAAAACCCTTACCAGACCTGAAGGTTCTGGTATGGATTTTGAGGGGGACCCCCTGTCAGGTCACCTGTATCCAGGTGACAGATGCACCCCGTTTGGGTCAGGAGTGCACCGCTATGATAGTGGTTCAGGAAGGCAGGTCCCCTGGAGCACCAACACGGATCCCACAGTGAGTTAGAGCATAGATTCCCCAGGGCGCGGAGTCTAAGAGCCAGTAGGTGTTCACCAGAGCCTCTAGTGGTGAGGATGGACTGGGCTGCAACTGGCTCCAGGTCCCGGCCCCCAGGGTCTCCCAGCTCACGCTCACGGTAGGCTACAGGAGGATGGAGAGGAAACAGCAGCCCAGGACAGCAAGGAATAGTAAGGAGGTAGCCAAATGTCGGGGCGACTAGCAGACAAGGATAACAGAGAACACGCCAAAAGTCAGGGTCACAGGCAAACAGGGATAGTCGAGAACGCGCCAAAGGTCAGGGTCACAAGCAGACAGGGATAGTTGGGAACACGTCAAGATCGGTAACAGAGACAAACTAAAGCACACGGCAAACAGGAAGCCAAACACACAATATTGCACGGCAAGGCAGGCTTGGAGAATACGGTGTTAAATAGTGGTTCCTGTTGAGGCTAGGGTGAAGCCACACAGAGGGAAGATTACTTAAGCATGCAGGTGTGAGAGTACAAGCTTCAAGGCTGATACACAGACCAGGTAAGAGACAGACAGGTCATGAATGTATTACTGCAAGGTCATGACACCCCCACACTATTTTTTTTTTTAATTTTGGCGCGGGATTCCCCTTAATATCCATACCAGACCTGAAGGGCCTGGTATGGAATTTGGGGGGACCCCCACGCAATTTTTTTTTTTTAATTTTGGTTTGGGGTTCCCCTTAATATTCATACCAGACCCAAAGGGCCTGGTAATGGACTGTGGGGGAATCCCATGCCATTTTTTTAAATGACTTTTATGTGTATTGCCGGGACCTACAATTTATTATAGCCGTGAGTACTTTTAAATCACTTTTTCCTTTAGAAATGTCATTTTGTGCAAGGACTGTTGTAAACATGGGAAAAATGTGTCACTTTACAGGCATACTATAGACACCCCCCCAGGTATGAAATTTAAAGGAATATTTCACTTTTATTGTTTCACTTTAAGCATTATTAAAATCACTGCTCCCTAAAAAAATGGCCGTTTTTAAAACTTTTTTTTTGCATTGATACATGTCCCCTGGGGCAGGACCCAGGTCCCCAAACACTTTTTATGACAATAACTTGCATATAAGCCTTTAAAATTAGCACTCTTGATTATTCATGTTCGTGTCTCATAGACTTTAATGGTGTTCGCGTGTTTGAACAAATTTTTTGCCTGTTCACACGTTCTGCAGCGAACCAAACCGGGGGATGTTCGGCTCATCCCAAATTATATACTGTGTACACCGCCTGAAGTGTATTATATAATGTACACCACCGAATGAACTGTATATATACGCTACACTGAATGCAGGTTTTATATATATATATATATATATATATATATATATATATATATATATATATATATATATACTGTATTTTATATATAAATACACCACCTGAATATAAAGTATACACTGAATGTATAGTCTACACTAAATGCAGAGTATAATATATAGGCCAGTATGATGGCCTGAATTTATGGGAGGCGTCCGGGGGGTATTTAAGCAACCCACTCATCTGTGGTCTTTGTGGGTTACGGTGCGCAATACGTTATATCACTAGGCCGACTCTTCCAACTCATTCGTGTTCATGAGCTGTGTGTCCGAACTGTCAGAGGCTTTCAGTTCTCCATTCGTAGTTTTTCGTAGATCAAGTCTCTCAAACTGTCGCAGGTAGGATTCGTATAGATATCATTTCTTCATTTCACGCATCGTTCTTTGCCAGGTACCTCGCGTCACCGAAACCCCGCTACGGAACTTACGAGTCATTTGTTAAGTCTCCGTATGCAGCCTTTTAGCCTCATACAAAACCACAAACTCGTGGCTCAGTTTGTGAGCACAAACACTGAGCCATGTTTCATTCATACATTCTTGTTGTTTTACACCACATAGTCAGCCCATTTCACTCAAAAAACACTGTCTCATTTCAGTTATTTTAGTTCACATTACCCCACACTCCGGTCCGTATCCAGTCGCATAAGTGACTCGCCGATTCGTCCCGGCTAGTTTTGCCATGTCATCTCTTGCCCTGCGCCGCAATCTGGTTCGCTGTCAGTTGCAATCACGGCACACCAATTCGGGTCTCTGTCATGGCATCCATTGATATTTTGCATACCCTTCACTCCGATTCGAATCCAGTCGCATCCACAACACACCGATTCATGACGGCTCATTCTAGTTGTTCCATCTCATTCCATTCCATGCTTCACAGTCCCGTTTGTTGTCAGTCACAATTGTGGCACACGCATTCATGTTTCTGTCATGGCAATCATTTAATTCGTCTCATATACCCGTCACTCCATTTCAAATTCAGTTGTATCTGCAACACACTGATTCGTGTTGACTCATTCTAGTCAACATGTCTTGTGCATTCCATGCTCCACAGTCCGGTTCGTTATCAGTCTCAAATTTCGGCACACCGATTCGCGCTTCTGTCATGAAAAATCATTTAATTATTACATTTCGCATACCCTTCACTCTAATTAAAATCCAGTTGCATCTGCGACACACCAATTTGTGTCGACTCATTCTAGTTATTTCCGTCTCATGCATTCCACGCTCCACAGTCTGGTTCATTATCAGTTGCAAATTGCGGCACACACCGGTTCGTGCTTCTGTTGTGACAAATCATTTCATTTGTTACATTTCGCATACCCTTCATTCCGTTTTGAATTTAGTCGCGTCTGCAATCCACTAAATCACGTCGACTCATGTTAGCCATTGTTATTTCCTGTTCCTCAGACAGGTTCGCTGTCAGTCGCTATCGCGACACACGGATTTGTGCCTCTGTCATGGCAATAATTTCAGTAATTGCATTTCATATATCCCACACACCGATCCGAGTCCATCCGCTTTAGCAGCACTCTGATTTGTGTAACCTTCATTTCGCCCTCATTTTATCCCATATTGTACAGTTCGGTTCACTGTCAAGTCACAGTTACGGCACCCCGATTTGTGTCACCATCACTTCAATCATTCAGTGGTTTTATTTTATATATTGTCTGTCATGTTCTCCTTAGGTTCGGCAGTCGCTTCGTGTCAGGTCATTTGTGCATTTTTCGTTTCCTTTATCCTGTCATACGCTCTACTGTTGTTCAATATCGGTCGCCTCAGCGATGCAACGATTCACTTTTAAATTCAGATCACTGTATGATTTGTCACGTTTTGACAGTCACCCTTCAGTACAGCTCACCTTAGGGTCCAGTTTGAATCCAGACAAGGCACATTGGCCCACATAGCTTTAGACCAACTGTTCTCAAAGCCGTTTTCCTTCAAATTCCATTCATGGTTTCAAATTTGTTCGTTAAACCATCGTTCGCCTCCCCATAAAGTTTCCCTTGCAGTCGCTATAAACGCATCTCAAAGACGCACGACACGGCCACTCATTCACCTCCTAATGGCATGTAATTAAGCCACTCACCGTTGTCAGTCTGTCATTTCTCCTCTAGGTCAGTTGAGTTCCAGGTTGGACGTTTTTCCCCCATGTTCCGGTCGACTGAGCTTTCGACTTCAAAAACCAGGACTTTGCACCTAGGGCACAAGTCAGCCAGAGCCATGTCACAGGCCGGCAGCGAAGACCTCACATCTGCCCCTCTGCCACCCTCTTTGGTTTCAGAGAGCGGCAGCTTGTAGTCCCTCAGGGGATGGACCATCCCCAAGTTACAGCGGAACTAAGACGCAGGGGCGTCCTCTTCCCCGCTACAGCCAGGAAAGCCGAGCTCTTCAGCTTCCTCTTCCCACCACCAGCGACAGATGTGCCCAGCACCCAGCAGGCATCTCTTCAGTCCATGTCCTTGGCCATTTCTCAGCTTCACAAAAAATTTGTTTGATGTACAACCTGTCTGCGCCTCATTCTTACCTCATCCCAAGTTTGAATTCCTTAATTCCTTCAGAATAATTCTGCCTGAAATATGCTTCAGTCGACATGGCGATCCAGGCCATTATCAAAATAGGCACAAGCACCAGGCTCTCTAAAGCCAACATATCAGACGCATTTAAGCTTCTACCCATCCAACTGCCCCTCTGGTGCTGGCACGTCATTAAATGGAAAGAGTCATATTACTTCTCCACTAAACAGACCTTCGGCTCTAAAAGCAGCCCGTGACTCTTTGACACCTTTGCACAGTCCCTCACTTGGATCCTGTCGCACCAAGCCCAGTGCCAGATGGTCATTTTTTATCTGGATGACTTCCTGCTAATTGAATAGCTCGGCCTGCCCCCGGTAGACCTAGATAGGTTAAGAGCAGTGTTTGGGTATCTCAATATACCCATAGCAGAACACAAAGTGAAAGGCCCAGCACACTATCACCTTCCTCTGGGTTAACCTTGACACTCGCTCCTTGCAGGCCAACCTGCCCCTGACAAACTGACCCGTATCAGGTCGATTCTTCATGACTTTACCCGTACCCAGGGGTGTACTAAGAAATAGCTTCAATCCCACTTAGGGATGCTCAACTTCATAATGAGAATCATTCCCCAGGTATGATCTTTTATTTCGTGCCTCTTGGCCTTCCTCTCTCAGACACAGGACCCCGATCAAATCCTTAGACTAGACACTGCAGCAGTAGCAGATTTGTCTATACGGGATGAGTTCCTTACTAGTTGGAATGGCATATCCATGTTCATACTGTCAGTATCGCCTTTATCACCGTAGGTAGTAACGTATGCCACAGCTTCCACAGGCTTCGCTGCAATTTTTGGCCATCATTGGTTTGCAGGACCGTGGCCTCCAGAGATACTCCTAATCCCTGGGTTCATCCAGTCTTTCTCATTTCGAGCTATATCCAATCGTGGCAGCCGCTCAGGCCTGAGGCCATACCTGGACTGGACAAACTGTGGCCTTTGCCACTGACAACCAGGCCACAGCCAATATCACTAACAAGGGCAGGTCCAAGTCTCTCCCTGTTATGTCCTTCCTATGCAGGCTGGTACAATTATCCCCACAGCATCAGTTCAATGTGTGCTGCACATACATTCCGGGCAAGTGCAACATCGCAACAGATGCCCTGTCCTGTTTTAACTTCATTTCATCTTTCCAGCAGAAACCCGGAGCCGACCCAACGTCATCTATTATCCCACCTTGGTCTCAGCTGACATTGGATTAAAGCAGTACCTTTACAGCACAACCCAGCTCATCAATCAATTCTTATCCCACAACACACTCAAGGCCTACCACACAGCTTGGAATGCCTTCTGCAAGTTTCTGGCACTCTGCTCCGCAGCAACGTTAACAGACACTAAGCACATACTAGCTTTCATTTCAAATTGCCACACTCAGTTGGCTCTATCACACAAAACCAGACTATACTTAGCCGGCATCCAACATTTCCTGGCCTTACAGGATCTCGTAAAGTCATCCTCCTTCGCAACCCATGCGATCTGAGCCATTAGTGCGTGGCAATTACAAAAAGAGGGACTTTAGGCCTCTTTAGGCCAAGGGACTTTAAGGGTGCTCAATAGACAAATAAGAAATTACAAGATAAAAAATATATATTTTATTAATACATCTTTAAAAAAGACATGAAGCAACA
Source organism: Aquarana catesbeiana (assembly GCF_042186555.1). Lineage (NCBI taxonomy): Eukaryota > Metazoa > Chordata > Amphibia > Anura > Ranidae > Aquarana > Aquarana catesbeiana. The sequence goes on along the minus strand of NC_133336.1, from coordinate 170,086,384 downwards.
CACTATTAAATGTTTACAGAACAATTCTAATGAAGATATGATACAGAGTTTAATACCACTTTCTCGACATGTTTCGTTTTCTAAAGCTTCTTCAGGAGATATAGTGTGGCATCTGATCAACTATAAAATGAAAAATAAGCAATAAATACTCATGTCTAAAGGTATATATAACAACCATATTAAATTTGTTTAGTATACATCAATACAATATATTTTAGTGTAAACAATTGCAGGGCATAAATATCAAGGCATAATGTGTCAAAAAAGTTGCAAAAAGGATAACAATACATTTAAAAATAATAATAATATGCATACAAAAAAAAAAAAAAACAACTCAACCACCTTACCAGTGTTGTGAAGACTGGAAATATCTGTAGATATAGATTTGAAACTCAAGGTTATGCAGAGTGCACGATGCCTTCCAGCCCTGACTCCCTAGCAGGGTATGCAGAGAGGGGCAAAAAAGTCTGTATGTGTAGAGTAGATGAGTCTCTCTATATAAAGAGAAAGGGTCAAATGTAATGGTGTCAACTCATAGAATCAAAGGATGAATATTGCAATAAATTATAGTTTATAGTAAACCACCCAGGGGCAGCGGCAATTGAAAATACCTCACTAGGTAAATAGAATCAATGATGTTTCAAAATAGCATCCTGTGGATGGTTAAAAGCAAAAAGCCTCTTAGTGAAGGGTTCCTTAAGAAGAAACAGGAAGTAACGCTGCTCAGCAAGATGATAAGATGACCCCAAGCCAATCCTTCGGGTCAAGCAACATGAACGAGCGCTGTGCTTCCCATATCTAGGAACCTATAGATTCAAAAAAATTGGCAATCAAAAAATGATGGTACTAAATTGGGACAAATAGAGATCTAATCTAGAATCCATGGCTTAGGCAGGGTTAAAGGCTTACTTGAAAACAAGTGGCAGGAAGAGACACCGAGGTGGTCCGCCAGAGGGACCGCAGCGTTGCTTGCCTCACGTCAGAGGGGAATGACAGAGGGTGGCGGGGAAAATACCTCTCCGGCGTGACGATGTCTGATTCGCTGTCACGCCGCGGACAGAGACAGAGGACCGCGCATGCGCATGCGTCCGGGCTGCAATATGGCGGCGGCGCTCATGACGCATTGAGCGGCGGCCATTTTGGAAAATCTAGTGCCCACACGGGACAACAAAAAAGCCTTCGGAGACACACAGGGGGTGGGAACACCTCCCGATCTCCGAAGGAAACAAGGACTGGGAAATGATGAACCTCGGACGCATGGGCCCCAGGCAGTCCCCATGAGGGACACAAAGCTGTCGGAATATAGATTAAAGACAAGCAGCAGAGTGCCCCGGGTGTCCGTACATCCCAAAAACAAAAGTGGAGGAAGGGGTGGAGAGGCAAAATGCATAGATAGCAAATTAAATATAGGTAGGTAAAAAATTAGTATAAATAATAACTAATTATGCATAAGATGCGTGGTAGGTAAAAAAAAAAAATAAAAAAAACACAAATGAAGGGGTACAAATATGAAAAATTAAAGAAAATGCTTAAAACTTAAAACATTGTTTAGACCGGGGTATTTGAGGGCATTTAAATCAAAAATCCACCTGGTCTCTCGCTGCAGCAAGATCCTGTCATAATCCCCCCTCTTTCATTCGGGGGGACGTATTCAAGGGCGAAAAAGTGCATTTTTGTATCATCAAATTGATGACATAGACCTAAATGATGGCTAATGGGGGTCTCCATCTTTTTCTTGGTAACCAGGGAGACATGATCTCTAATTCAGTGAAAAAAAGGACGTTTAGTTTTCCCCACATAAAAAGCATTGCACTCGCATATCATCAGATAGACCACACCAATGGATTGGCAGGTGGCTAGAAAATTTGGATTGTAAACTCGTCCATTGGGAAGAGCAACATTGCGTAATGCGTAGATATATCTACAGAAATCACACTTGTGACAAGGTCTGGTCCCCTTGATGTTTGTGTTGTTTTTAGAGGGAGGAGCATAATGACTGTGGACAATATGATCTCTAACAGAGCGAGAGCGTCTGTATGTAATTTCTGGGTGATCTTTTAAGTGTTTGGAGAAGTTAGGGTCTCCCATCAGTAGGTACCAATGTTTCTGTAAAAGATCACATACCTGCTGGTGTTGTCCTGAAAATCTAGTGATTAATCTCAGACTGGGATTCGGTTTGGGGGTGGTTCGACCATAGATGAGATGGGAGCGGTCCTGCTTTTTGGCCCTCATGTAAGCTCTTTTGAGGCATTTGTTGCTATAGCCACGTAATCTAACGTGGTCTCTTAATGCTTTGGCTTCAAATTCAAAATCGGCATTTTCACTACAGTTTCTTCTAAGCCTTAAATATTGTCCATATGGCACATTGGTTATCATGGAACGTGGATGTGAACTGGTGGCATGCAGGAGAGAATTTCCCGCTGAGGGCTTACGAAAAAGGGTGGTCCCTATGGTTCTATGAGGATTAACAAAAATTGTTATATCCAGAAAAGTTAAAGTGGACTGATTTGCTTCCATAGTGAAGGTAAGATTGTACGAGTTCAACTTGAGGCCATCAAAAAAATGGGAGAGGTCCTCCCTACTGCCCGTCCACATTAGGAAAACGTTGCCAATGTAACGTCTCCAAATTGGTATGTGTTCTAGCAGCGTCTGCATATCCTTCCTGAAAAACAGGTTTCGCTCCCATTCCCCCAGGTACAGGTTCGCATAGGAGGGGGCACATTTGGTCCCCATAGCGACTCCATGCACCTGGAGGTAATGGGAGCATGCAAACATAAAGATATTGTTCGACAAAATAAATATCAAGAGGTCCAAGATAAACCTATTGTAGGCAGAAGACACATCAGTATTTTGAGAAATTAAGCCCTCTACAACCGCCACCCCCAAATGATGGGGGATGGAGTTGTAGAGGGCTTCCACATCCAAGGTAACAAGCCACGCTTCCTCAGGGATGGCTAAGCCGTCTAATGTTCTAAGGAGATCTCTCGTGTCCTGTAGATACGATGCCAAACCTTCAACGTGGGGTCTGAGAAAGTCATCGACTAGCTGGCTAGCTCTCTCAGTCAGACACCCATTCCCAGACACTATCGGGCAGCCAGGGGGATTTTGCAAATCCTTGTGGATTTTGAGAAGGGCATATAGTGTGGGAATCCTAGGGCAAGGGACATTGAGAAAGTCCCATGTCTGTTTAGTAATCAGACCTTGACCATTACTGCATGGCATTCAGAAGCAGCAGCCCATAGCCAACTCCAAACGCTTGCCCATCACTAGGGATGAGCTTCGTGTTCAAGTTGAACCCATGTTCTACTCGAACATCGTCTGTTCGCCCGTTAGCTGCACTTACAGTGTATTGTGTATATATATGCATCCCAGGTGTTGTGTGTGTGTATATATATATATATATATATATATATATATATGTATATATATATATATATATATATATATATATATATATATATATATATATATATATATATATATATATATTGTATTTAGTTTAGCTAGATCCGTTCCTGTTATCTTCCTACTGACAGGCAGGCTTGTCTTGTTACAGTATTTACAGCTACCTGAAGAAAATTGCTGTTGTTCTTTTGATCCTATTAGTACCACAGTCAGGCATCTAGACTATTTACAGTTAGTGTAGTGCGTCCTCCTCACAGTGTTCAGTTAAAGCTACAAGTTAGTTTAGTGTGACCTCTGCACAGTGTTCAGCTAAAACTACAAGTTAGTGTAGTGCATCCTCCTCACAGTGTTCAGCTAAAGCTACAAGTTAGTGTAGTGTATCCTCCTCACAGTGTTCAGCTAAAACTACAAGTTAGTGTATTGCGACCTCTGCACAGTGTTCAGCTAAAGCTACAAGTTAGTGTAGTGCGTCCTCCTCAGAGTGTTTAGCTAAAACTACAAGTTAGTGTAGTGCACAGTGTTCAGCTAAAGCTACAAGTTAGGGTAGTGCGTCCTCCTCAGTGTTCAGCTAAAGCTACAAGTTAGTGTAGTGCATCCTCCTCACAGTGTTCAGCTAAAACTACAAGTTAGTGGGGGCGTGGCCTGGACAGAGACTGAGATGGCGGCGTAATATGTGAGCTCCCATGTACCGCAGTCCAAACTCAGCTTATAGGGGAGCCTGCACCTCCAAAATAGCATGAGCAGAACCACCAGGAGCTCTTCTGCATCCCGGCCATCATGGATACAGGTACGCAACTGAGCAAGAACATTCCGAAGCTGTTCCGGACCCAGCGCCAAACGGTCGCAGCCTCGCAGGCCAAGACCACGTTCTCGCCTATCACACCATCCGACTCTCTAACGATGGCCCCTCCTGACTCAGCCCCGGGCCGAGACTTACTGCCGAGCATTCTAGACTTAGAGAAGTTCGTTTTAGACATTAAGAGCTCGGTGACAGCGGCAATAGCGGACCTGAAAAATTACTTCCAGGCGGTAGCACACCGCATTGAGGCTGTAGAACAAACCTCTAAAACACAAGCGGCCGCCATTCGCCAAGTACAATCTGTGTATGACTCCCAGCTTTCCCAAATGTTTGACCTGCATAGACATGTTGAAGACCTTGATAATAGGAGCCGGAGACATAATATCAGAGTGCGGGGGATACCTGAGAGTGTGGACCCTGGAGCTCTACAACAGAACATCTGCTCATTGTTTAATGATCTACTGGAGCGCCCAGCCGATTCCCCTATTGAAATGGAGAGGGCACATCGGGCCTTGCGCCCACAGCCGCGTGAAAATGAACCGCCCAGGGACATTGTGTGCTGTGTGGTTAATTTCCAACTTAAGGAAGAAATCCTACGCAAAGCAAGAGAGAGAGGACAGATTTTAAGCAACGGAGCGGAAGTCAAACTATTTCAGGACTTGTCGCAAATCACGCTCCAAAACAGAAGAGCTCTGCGCCCCCTGTTGGATGCTCTAAGGGCCCGCAATATCACTTATCGCTGGAAGTTTCTGTTTGGCTTGTCAGCGTCATCTAGGGGTCGCTCTGCATTATTGCGCACGCCGGATGACTTGCAGACCTTTTGCGAGCAGCTGGACTTCCCAATTATAGAATTACCGGATTGGTATGCAAATTTTTTTCCTACGGAACCTTGGCTTCCGGTGTCCCTCAACCCATCCCCTAAAGCTCAGCGACACAGAACACGCAGACACAGAGGTGACCTGGCCTCTCCAAGTGCCCGTGCATCACGACGCCACCTTTACCCACGCAGCCCTGGATCACCTCCCTCACCATCAGCGAGGAGAGGTCGTCTGGGAGAAGAGGGCAATTACCTACTTGGGAATTAAGATCCCCACAAAAATGTCAGAACTTTATCCTTTGAATCATCACGCGGCTCTTCTTAGAGTCCAAAAACTTCTAAAAGGATGGGCAACTTTAAATGTATCGTGGTTCGGGCGAGCAGCGCTACTCAAAATGATGATCCTGCCCCGATTGCTATACATGATGCAAGCAGTCCCGATTCTCCTACCAGCTGGCTTTTTCTCTATCTATAGAAAAGCTTGTTCTGCTTTTCTCTGGAAAGACGCTCCTCCCCGTATTAAATTTACACGTCTGACACTGGCCAAACAGAGAGGAGGTATAGGTCTGCCAGATCTACATAAATATTATATAGCCTGCCACCTTACGCAGACTGGAATATCCATGCTAGTGAGAAAGCGTGGGTCTTCCTAGAGAAAGCCTTCTCAACCCGAACCTTGCATCTGCTACCCTGGCTGCATCCAAGCAGCTGGCCACAGATCCTATCTACACATCCACTTATCCATCCTTCGCTCCTAGCATTTAAGAGGATAGGCCAGAATGCGAATCTCACTACTATCCCGGGCTCTCTCTGACAACGTTAAGAGGGAACCCGGCCTTCCCACCTGGGGAGCTTAACTCTTTCCTGCTTAAGGAATGGCCTTTTGAAGAGGTTCTGGCCCAGCAGTTCTATAGCAATAACAAACCTATCATATTAGAGAAACTCAAAACAATGTCAGTGTCGTCCACTTTCTCTTCTGGACCTATAGACAAATTAGGCACTTCTTAGAAACCCAAGCGCACAAGGGGTGCTGGTCGAGACCCCTAACACCGTTCGAGACCCTTTGCCAACTCAAAACCCATCAGTGACACCTGATCTCACTCATCTACTCGTTCCTCTCGGAGGACCCTGATCATTCCCCAGCCCCGTCTCAGACATCTTGGAACAACGAATTACAAGCACACTTGACAAATGAGGACTGGACCACAATCCATGAATATGCTCACAAGAGCTCATTGAATGTGGCCATTCAGGAAAATGGCTACAAGATTGTCACTAGGTGGTATAGGACCCCCTCCCGGCTCCACAAGTTTTCCTGATACCTGCTGGCGTTGTGAACGGGAGATGGGTACTATGCTCCACGTTTGGTGGACATGTGAAAAAATTCAACTGTTCTGGAAACAGGTCCACGACCTCATTTCTCATGTCACCACATTTTCCCTTGATTATACTCCAGCTCAATTTCTCCTGCACCACACCTCACTTTCCAGGAAAACATATTACAAGTCCCTAGCCATGAATATGGTAAATGCAGCAAGATTATGCATCCCTAAACACTGGCGCTCCACGAGCATACCGACAATCAGAGAATGGTTCTCAAGAATATCCATGATAAGGGATATGGAGGAACTGATCCACATATCTCAAGACAGAATGCACAAATTTTCAATTATATGGGCTTGCTGGTCTCACTTCACTACTACAGACAGGTACCGTCAATACACCCAATAAAAGTATTGGGGGATGAGTACGCCGAACCTTGGGTGGCCCGTGGCGGGTGGGTGAGGAGCGGAGATTTCCTAAGATCTTCCCCGTATCTGTCCCTTTCCCCTCTACTTCTTTTTTCTTTTAGTGCTAATCCTCTGTCTTTTAGTTTATATCTTTTCTTTACCCACTGACTGTTCTGAAATGTTGGTAAAGCATCGGCTTCCCTTTGGGAACAGATACTTAGTTTAATGAGGAAGCACGGTACTACATATACCCTCCAGGACCCGAGCGGGCTGATTGGGTTCCTGCTCGGTAATGTTGGATTACAAGCACTGGCTTAATAGGCTCTCCTGCCCCCTGTATTTCGCAGGGGGAGGAAGAGGGGGGAGGTGAAAATTGAGAGTACGATCCTCTGCCCTCAGATGCTTTTTATGCATTAATAAATGGAAAGAGCGCCCTGACAGCCCTGGAGGAGGCCTATAAGCAATTTCAATTTTGATTGCCTCATATTTTGATATGTGTACCCCGATGTTTCCCCCTTTTTCTGTGATGCTTCCTTTTTGTTTGTACTTATTTCTGTTTGTACGAATACATGCAAACTTAAACGTGATACAGTTGTTTATCTTGCAAATTTTGAATAAAATCTTTATGGAAAAAAAAAAAAAACTACAAGTTAGTGTAGTGCGACCTCTGCACAGTGTTCAGCTAAAGCTACAAGTTAGTGTAGTGCGTCCTCTGAACAGTGTTCAGCTAAAGCTACAAGTTAGTGTAGTGCGTCCTCCTCACAGTGTTCAGCTAAAACTACAAGTTAGTGTAGTGTGAGCTCTGCACAGTGTTCAGCTAAAGCTACCTGTAGAAGGTTGGTGGTGTTTTCCTGATCCTATCACTACCACAGGCAGCTAAATAAGCTACAAGTTAGGTCATGTTCCAGTCCAACTCGGACACGTGCTGGAGATGCAACTCAATGAAAGGTACATATATTCATATCTGGTGGGAATGTGACGTGCTTCTCCCATTTTGGACACAAATCTTCCAGATTTATACAGAAATTTATGACAAACCTTTAACGCCATCACCCTCCATCGCCCTCCTATCCATATTACCTGGGACCATCAAGTCACAAAAAAATAGTCTTCTGAAATTCTTTGTCAGTGCAGGAAGGCAACTTATACCCAGGCACTGGAAAACCACTACGCCCCCCTCTCTAATAGAATGGGTAAGTGAATTAAATAATATTATGCTCATGGAAGAAATGCAGGCCAAAGTCCTAGACAAACAGGCTAAGTTCTAAGTTCTTTTGTCTGGAGTATCTGGAGGAATTACCGTATTTATCGGCGTATAACACGCACTTTTTTCCCCTTAAAATCAGGGAAAGTCTGTGTGCATTTCAGGCTGGCAGACCTCCAAAAGGAGTTTAACCTGCCCAAGAACCGCCTAATCTGTGACATGCCCACCAGGTGGAACTCAACGTTGGCCATGCTGCAGCGGCTGCACACGCAGCACAGGGGGCCATCTATGAGTACCTGTGCGACTATGGCACCAGGACAGGGTCAGGGGAGCTTGTTTTTTTTTCCCCATGCCAGTGGGCCATGATCAGGGATGCATGCACTGTCCTGTCACCATTTGAGGAGGCCACAAGGATGGTGAGCAGTGACAGTGCATGCATCAGTGACACTGTCCCCCCTGCCCACCTGTTGGAGCACACGCTGCGTGGAACAGTGGACAGGGCACTTGAGGCAGAACAGAGGCAGGAAGAGGAGGACTTCCTTAGCTCTCAAGGGCCCCTTTATCCAGATATTGTTCCTGCATGCCCGCCGATCACACAGGAGGAGGATTGTGTCAGTATGGAGGTGGAGCCTGACACTCAGTATCAGCAGCAGTCTTTAAGGGATCAGTCCCAAGAAACACATGGACTTGTACGTGGCTGGGAGGAGGTGGCTGCAGACCATGTCATCCTTAGTGACCCAGAGGACTCCGGACCGAATGCCAAAGCTAACCTACGCTGCATGGCCTCCCTGATCCTGCAAAGCCTGTGGAAGGATCCTCGTATTCGTGGTATCAAGGAGAAGGACCAATACTGGCTGGCAACCCTTCTTGATCCACATTACAAGGGTAAGGTTGTGGACCTTATCTTGCCGTCACAGAGGGAGCAGAGGATGAAACATCTTTTGGAGGCCTTGCAGAAAGGTCTGTGCAACGCGTTCCCAGAGACTGGGAGATTACAAACTCCTGTTTCCGGACAACGTGTTGCTGAGGCTTCGGTCAGTCAAAGAAGGAGTGGTGGAGAAGGTGGCCGTCTAACCGATGCGTTCAGACAATTTTTTAGTCCGCAGCCCGAAGGTATGGTCAGTTCCAGCAACCATCACCAGCGTCTGTTTTATATGGTGCAGGAATACCTAGGGGCAAGATCTGACTTGGACATCTTTACCAGCGAAAATGCTCTGGGTTACTGGGTCTTGAGGATGGATCACTGGCCAGAGCTTGCACAGTATGCAATTGAGCTACTGGCCTGTCCTGCATCCAGCGTTCTTTCGGAATGCACATTCAGTGCTGCTGGAGGCTTTGTAACCGATCACAGGGTGCGTCTGTCCACCGACTCGGTCGATCGACTGACCTTCATAAAAATGAATCAGTCTTGGATCACCACCAGCTACCAAGCACCTGATGCTGATGTAACTGAATATTTTTTTTTTGAAATCTCAGATCCCTTCAAAGACTGCCTATGCTGATGCTGAGTGACTATCCTGAATAATTATCCTCTTCCTCCTCAATGATCACGCTGATAGCTTGTAAGAACATTTTTGGTTCTGGGCGTCGCCACCAGTGCCTAAGGCCCAATTTTTCAGCCCCTGTTTAACAGGGGCGTGTAATTACAATTTTTGATGCAATACTTTGCAGCAGGGCTCGTTCCTGCGTTCCAACTAGAGTATCTGTGAGGGGTTGCAGTGTTGTGGCACCAGCACCAGTGCCTAAGGCCCAATTTTTCAGCCCGTTCAATAGGGGCATGTAATTACAATTCTTGATCTAATATTTCACAGCAGGGCCCTGTGAGGGCTTACAATGTTGTGGCCACAACAACACCTAAGGCCCAAATTTCTGCTGATTATATAGGGCAGGCCCCTACTTTCAAACATCCAACTTACAAAGGACTCCTACTTGCAAATGGAAGGAGACAACAGGAAGTGAGATGAAATCTACCCATAGGAAGGGAAATTCTCTCCTGTAAGAGTTAATATGGGAAAAACGTTTCTCCTTTCCACTGATGCTTTATCACCAATCCTTGTTTCACAAAAAACCCCAAATTTTCAAAAAACATTTGTCATTGGGACAAAAAGTGAGGTGAAATCTTCTGAAGAGGAGGACAGACAGCAAAACAAATGTCACAGGGGTGATAACCCTTCCCTATGTTTTCCAAAAAGCTTAAAAATAGATTTTTTAGCTGGAGCTACACTTTAAAAATGTACCAGTTCAAAATTACAAACAGATTCTACTTAACAACAAACCTACAGTCCCTGTCTTGTTTGCACCGCCTGTATACTGCTGTTCAGAGTACAGAGCCTGTATACTGCTGTTTCCATTTTTAATTTGGGTGCGGGGTTCCCCTTAATATCCATACAAGACCCAAAGGGCCTGGTAATGGACTGGGGGGTACCCATGCCATTTGTCTCACTGATTTTCATCCATATTGCCAGGACCCGACATTACAATAAAGCCGCAAGCAGTTTTAAATGACTTTTTTCCTTTAAAAATGACATTTTGTGCAGGGACTGTTCTAAGCACGGGAAACATGCGCCACTTTGCAGGCATACTATAGACACCCCCCAGGTACAAAATTTAAAGGAATATTTCACTTTTTTTTTTTACTTTAAGCATCATTAAAATCACTGCTCCCGAAAAAACGTCTGTTTTTAAAAGTTTTTTTTACATTGATACATGTCCCCTGGGGCAGGACCCGGGTCCCCAAACCCTTTTTAGGACAATACCATGCAAATTAGCCTTTAAAATGAGCACTTTTGATTTCGACCGTTCAAGTCCCATAGACGTCAATGGGGTTCTAACGTTCGTGCTAATTTTTGGACCGTTCGCAGGTTCTGGTGCGAACCGAACCGGGGGTGTTCGGCTCATCCCTACCCATCACGAGTACCATCTTCAGAGACATGTTGTCCATCCTCTCTCGTTCCCCATTAGGCTTTCTTCCCAGCTTGGTCATTCAAACGGCCATCTACCTCGTCTACTATGGTTTCTGAGGCCTAAGCAAGTTTACCAGTAATAACCCTGCCGGCCAGGTACTGTGTAGACGTCACCTGGCTCGCTTCCAAGATCATTTCATTCTCCACCTCGCAGTATTCAAAACCCAGCAATCTGGCCCCGGGGCAGACATCCATCTTTTCAAGACAAACAACAGTAAATAACACTAAACCAATAAAGAGCTCTCAACCCTACCTGAATGTTTTGCCCCCTTTTTTGGTATACTGATCAGCAGACCAGGGCACACTTCAGGTCCATTTCATGATGTAAGTCTTGTGGCTGCGTTTTATGTGGTTCACATCCATCCCGGCTGAAGAGCTTCGACCATAAATATATATTTATGGTTGGAGCCCTATGTACAGGAAAGATGTGAACCACATAAACACATCACAAGACTAACAACATAAAGTATACCGGAAGTGTGCCCTGGTCTGCTGGACGGTATGCCAAGAGAAGGGAGCAAAACACTTGGTTAGGGAGGTAATTATTTGAGCTGATAACGTACTATTGGGCAAGCTTGCTGCAGGCTTGTAACGTTTCTGCTTGTGGATTCGGAATGTATTGGGCAAAGCAAGCAGAATTTCCACCTGCCCATTCTCTTGATGACATGGTCTGGCACCTAGTGTTGTGATGCTGCTGACGCTGCTCTGACCTGGAAGGAATATCCAGATTATCGGCCGGGGTCAAGGCCTAAGTTAAGCAAGAGGATCCTAATGTGTCTGGTGAACTGGCTACTGGTTGGTAAGGAAAGGTAGCAATGGGCTAGACTCCGACAGGTTGGGCAGAGGAGATAACGACTGGTTTAAAATGGCCACTGGGCACCAGGTGTTGTGAGTCTGGAATAGCTTGATATCTAGCCCGGGATGGACTGTTGCGTTTTTGGACACTACGAGGTGCAGGATGACATGATTCTGATGGTGTCTGCGTAGTACCTTACAGTCAGGGCCAGTGACGAAAGAAGCCATTAAATGCCAGGTAGATGGCTGCTTGGAGGACAGGCTGGGCAGTAACCCAAAGGGGGAAGGTGACAGGATGGTAGACATGTCTCTGAAGATATGGTAGGCGCTTACTAGTAGTTTTGGGGTTGCTGCCTGTGGATATCGCGTAGGATGGTTTTGACTATGTGGGCAGAGAACAAGGATGGCTTGGTAGGGTCCTGTAAGGAGACGAAATGCTGGATGCCAGCTATGTAGAGTCTGATGGTGTTATGTGATAGAGCCAGCTGTGTGTGGCAGTATGATATGAAAGCCAGGATGTGTTTTAAGATCTCCCGACACTACCCCGAGATTTGGGGCTAGGAACCTGCCGTAGGAGTTCCAGACTGTGTGATAGGCCTACAGTGTGTTTGTGGGATAACAACTGATTTACAAGGCAGGCGCATCGCGTAGGTGTTGCTTTAATCCAGTGTCAGCTGTGACCAAGGTGGGATAAGAGATGTTCTCAGGTCAGTTTCAGGTCCCTACAAGAAGAATGACGCAAGGTTAAAGCGGGATAGTGCGTTGGCCGAGTCTTTGCACTTGCCCGGGATATAGATGTAGTGCACTTTGAATTGATGCTGCAGGGATAGTTGCACCACCCTGTGCTGGAAGGACATGATGGCTAGCGTTTTGGACCTGCTGTGACCAAGGTGGGATAAGAGATGTGGTCAGGTCAGTTCCAGGTTCCTACGCGAAGAATGACATAAGGTTAAAGCGGGATAGTGCGTCGGCCGAGTCTTTGCACTTGCCTGGGATATAGATGATGCTGCAGGGATAGTTGCACCACCCTGCGCCGGAAGGACATGATGGCTAGCGTTTTGGACCTGCCTATATTTATGATATTAGCTGTGGCCTGATTGTCTGTGGCAAACGTCGCTGTTTGCCCTGCCCAGGTGCTGCCCCAGACATGAGCTGCAGCCACAATGGGGTAGAGTTCTAATAGTGAGAAGGACTGACTGAACCCAAGGATCAGGAAGATTTCTGGTTGCCATGGCTCTGCAAGCAATGATGGTCAAAAATTTCAGCAAAGCCTGTAGAGGCTGCGGCATCCGTGGCTACCCGAAGTGACGAAGAAGATGCTGACGGAATGAGCATTGATATGTCATTCCAGTTTGTGATAAATTCGTCCCACATTGACAAATTCCCTATTGATGCTGTGTCTAGCCTAGGAATTTGGTTGGGATCTTACGCCTGCAAGAGGAAACTAAGAGGCGTGAGATGAAGGACCGCCCTTAAGGGGTTGATCCTCATGGCAAAATCGAGTATGCCTAACAAGTATTGTGGGTGTCTCTTGGTACACCCTCAAGTAAGGGTAAAGGTGTAAACAACCGACCTGATGCGGGTCAACTTGCTGGCCTGCATGGACCGTGCGTCGAGCGTGACACCAAAGAAGGTGATGGACTGTGTCAGGCATTCCACTTTATTCTCTGCCATGGACACATTAAATGACCAAATACCCCTCTTAAGCTGTCAATGTCTACTGGGGGCTCACTGAGTATTTTGATGCGCAGGAAGTCATCGAGATAGTGGATGACTTTCTGGCAACTTGCCTGATGCGACAGGGTCCAGGAAAGGGACTGGTCAAAAGTATCAAACAGCCACGGGCTGTGTTTTTTTTTTTTTTCCTAGCACCAAATAATTTGGTGGTGAAATATAAGCCTTTCCACTTGATCCCTATGCCATAGCTAGAGGGATTGCTTGATGGGCAGTAATTTGAAAGCATCTGAGATGCCTGCTTTAGACTGCCAAGCGCCTACTCCTATACTAACGATGGCTTGAATGGCTAGGTCGACTGACGAATGCTTAAGGGAAAATTCTTATGAAGGTATTGGGGAGTTCAAACTTGGGATGTGAGAATGATGAGGCGCAGACAAATCATACACTAATGAAGTTTATTAGAATGACTCAATCCTACACTCCTTAACTTATATCTTCAACCTCTCACTCTCTACTGGCATCTTCCCCAACCTTCTAAAACATGCGCTAGTCACTCCCATACCAAAAAAGGCCTCACTAGACCCCACCAATCTTAACAACCTAAGACCCATCGCTTTACTCCTTTTTGTCTCCAAACTCCTTGAACGTTTAGTCTACAACCGACTGAGTGACCACCTCATTGAGAATAACCTTCTTGATCCCCTTCAGTCTGGATTTCGCCCACAGCACTCCACAGAAACTGCCCTCCTCAAACTCACAAACAACTTACTAACAGCCAAAACCAATGGTCATTATTCTGTACTCTTACTCTTGGACCTTTCCGCTGCCTTTGATACAGTTGACCACCCCCTCCTCCTCAAAAAACTCAATTTGCTTGATCTCCATGGCTGCACTCTCCGCTGGTTCGAATCTTGCCTATCTCATCGCAACTTCAGTGTCACTTACAACTCCACTTCCTCTTCTCCAACTCCTCTTACTGTTGGGGTCCCCCAAGGTTCTGTCCTTGGACCTCTACTATTCTTGATCTACACATCCTCCCTGGGTCAGCTGATAACCTCCCATGGCTTTCACTACCATTTATATGCTGATGACACCCAAATCTATCTCTCTGCCCCTCAATCTAAAACTGAGCTCTTAATATTTCTGTGACAGACCTACAGTAGCCGGGACAGAGGCTTTTGGAGGGGAATGAATGCTAGCCTCTTGCTAAACGATTATGGGCCCTGGCATTTGGGGGAACAGTGAGCTGTATGCCTGGGGACCCTGGAGGTGTTGTTACTTTAGATTCAGGTCCATGTCCCCCAAGACACACAGACTCTGGGGACCCGGGATATGCCATTGTGACAGGAGTCACTAATAGGGTCACAGGGTGAATGAGAACCCCACTATGATCTGTGCTAGTCAGACTCAATGCTGTATATATGTATATATGATGTGTGCTGTCTCATTATGTTGTATACTATTTGCTGTGCTAGTTTGGGGTGTGGCTGTTTTCTAAAGTTCTATTGTGTCTGTCTGTCTTGGATTATGGGATGTTTATCTCTATGGAGGGAGGGGGGATTCCTCCAGCAGCCCCCCTGCTAAAACTGTTTACTGATGAGAAGTTAAACACACCTGACCTGTGTGTCCATTGTCATTGGACAGTTTAACCCGCCCTGTTTTCCAAGGGTGGGGGAATGTGTTTTGAAGTGGGATCTGTAAAACATGTGTTTGATTAAAGATTCATTCCTGCTTGAACCTCAAGACAGAGCCTTGTCTCATATTTGGGGGAGAATTATTTGTATGCGTTCCTTGTTTGGCTGATTGAAGTGTTCGGTAGCTGCCTTTGTGTTTGGGTATGGAATGTCCTAAACAACTTTAACCCCTTTCATACTCGGGGTGTCGTTACAATTTCCTCCCCCCGTTCCCCCTTCCCTGACTTCTCTGTCAAGATCAATGGCACATCAATCAGTCTGTCCCCAAATGCCAGGGTGCTAGGGGTAACCATATACTCTGAACTGTCCTTTCAGGCCCACATACAATCCCTGTCCAAATTATGCCGCCTTAGCCTTCGCAACATTTCCAGAATATGCCCCTTTTTAACTAATGACACCACCAAGCTTCTAATTCACTGCCTGGTTATCTCTCGCTTCGACTACTGCAACTCCCTCCTCATTGGCTTACCTTTACATAGACTATCCCCTCTTCAGTCCATAATGAATGCTGCTGCAAGACTCATCCACCTTACCAACCATTCAGTGTCCTCCATCCCTCTCTGCCAATCTCTCCATTGGCTTCCACTCACCCAATGAATAAAATTCAAAGTACTAACAATAATTTACAAAGCCATCCATAACTCTGCCCCCAGCTACATCACTAACCTAGTCCCAAAATACCAACCAAGCCGCTCTCTTCAGTCATCCCAAGATCTCCTGCTCTCTAGCTCCCTTGTCACCTCCTCCCATGCTCGCCTCCAGGATTTCTCCAGAGCTTCTCCCATCCTTTGGAACTCCCTACCCCAATCTGTTTGACTGTCCCCTAATCTATCCATCTTTAGGCGACCCCTGAAAACCCTTCTCTTCAAAGAAGCCTATCCTGCTTCTAACACTGTTTTACTTCCTCCATCAGATCATCCCCCCACAGTTGTTACCTTTTCTATCAACTGGCCCTTCCTTTTTAGATTGTAAGCTCTAACGAGCAGGGCCCTCTGATTCCTCTTATACCAAATTGTAATGTAACTGTAATGTCTGCCCTCATGTTGTAAAGCGCTGCGCAAACTGTTGGCGCTATATTAAACCTGTATAATAATAATAATAATAATAATAAATAATAATAATAATACATACCATCGGCAAGTCCAATAGGGCTGACTCTCCAGACGGTGAAAGATGATTTGCAAAAGGGGCGATCATGTACCCCCGGTCCAGTTTGGTTTGTAACAAGATGCCGATGGCTGAATCGTCTGTGGCAGCTGAGAGTAGGTTCTTGCGGTCCTTTGGGGCATCGTGATGAGGCCGGTGTGGAATCCTGAGGTGCATCCCTGCACGAGGAAGGCGGCCAGGGAGGGAGTCAGGTGGGAGGATAGGTAGAACCCGAGCCACCCGACATGCATGTGGCCTAGTCATGATATATTTAGCTGCTTAATGCCACCCACGAATAATGGTGAGGTTTGTAGCACTGAGAATTCAAATCATAGTGCCGATGATGCGACTAGACTCGGATCAGGCTGTTGGTGTGAGTAATGGTGGGGTTTGTAGTGCCGAGGATCCGAATCATTGCACCGATGATGCGACTAGACTCGGATCGGGCTGTCGGTGTTTGTAGTGCTGAGGATCCGAATCGTTGTGCCGTTGATGCGACAAGACTCGGATTGGTTGTAGGTGTGAGTAACCGTGAGGTTTGTAGTGCCATGGATCCGAATCAATGCGCCAATGATGCGACTAGACTCAGATCGAGCTGTTGGTGAGAGTAAAGGCCCGTACACACGATCAGACTTTCCGGCGGGAAATGTTGGATGTGAGCTTGTTGGCGGTAAGTCCGACCGTGTGTATGTTCCATCGGAGCAATTGTTGTCAGATTTTCTGCCAACAAATGTAGGCTAGCATGTTCTCAAACTTACTGCCAACAAATGTTTGTTGTCGGATTGTCTGATCGTGTGTACACAAGTCCATCGGACAAAAGTCCAAAGTAAAACACACATGCTCAGAAGCAGAAGCAGCCGGTCTTGTAAACTAGCGATCGTAATGGAGAATTAACATTCGTGACATGGCAAATTATGAAATTTCCAAATGCAGCTCACAATTCTCTTCTTCTTTAATGGGATAATAATGAAGCTGCTTTGCTGGTGATACTGATGGAGTTATTGCAAACAAAGTTTCAAAGGCTTTTTTTTCTAGTGATATCAAGAATAATATTATTATGCTTTATTTTTTTATTTTTGGGCAAGTTACCACAACACCATTATCCCCTAGTTTTTAAGATCAAAGATACAACATCAAAGATACAACTGTGTTGGTGTCCCTTATTAATTTTACATTTACATTTACAATTCTACATTACAGGCTGCGGTGGTGGTGGTGGCACAACACTGTAAAGCCTCACAGATACTTTTGCTGAGCACAGGAACAGGCCCTGCTGTGAAATATTAGATCAAAAATTGTGATTACACACCCCTGTTAAACAGGGGCAAAAAAATTGGGCCTTAGGCAGTGGTGGTGGTGCCAAAACACTGCAACCCCTCACAGATACTCTTGTTGAGCGCAGGAACGAGCCCTGCTGTAAAATATTAGATCAAAAATTGTAATTACATGCCCCTGTTAAACAGGGGCAGAAAATGTGGTCCTTAGGCAGTGGTGGTGGTGCCATAACACTGCAAACCCTCACAGATATTCTTGTTGAGCGCAGGAACAAGCCCTGCTGTTAAATATTTGATCAAAAATTGTAATTACATGCCCCTGATAAACAGGGGCATAAAAATTGGGCCTTAGCCACTGGTGGTGGTACCCAGAACCAAAAATGTTCTTGGAAGCTATCAGCATGAGGAGGAATAGGATAGTCACTCAGCATAACAGGATAGTCACTCAGCATCAGCATAGGCATTCTTGAAGGGATCTCACATTCATAAAAAAATTAATCGGTTACATCAGTATCAGGTGCTTGGTAGCTGGTGATCCCAGACTAATTCATTTTTATGAAGGTGAGCCGATCAATCGAGTCGGTGGACAGGTGTACTCTGTGATTGGTTACAAAGCTTCCAGCAGCACTGAATGTGCATTCCGAAAGAATGCCGGATGCAGGACAGGCCAGTAGCTCAATTGCATACTGTGCAAGCTCTGGCCAGTGATCCATCCTCAAGACCCAATAACCCAGTGGATTTTTGGTTGGAAAGGTCTCCAAGTCTGATCTTGCCCCTGGGTATTCCTGCACCATGTACAACAGATGCTGGCGATGGTTGCTGGAACCGATCAGACCTTGGGACTAAAAAATTGTCTGAATGCATCGGTCAGACGGCCACCTTCTCCCCCGCTCCTTCTGTGACTGACCGAAGCCTCAACAACACGTTGTCCATGAGTACCAGGTAATTGTAACCTCCCAGGCTCTGGAAACGCATTGCACAAACCTTTCTGCAAGGCCTCCCAAAGATGCTTCATCCTCTGCTCCCTCTGCGATGGCTGGATAAGCTCCGCCATCTTACCCTTGTAATGTGGATCAAGAAGAGTTGCCAGCCAGTACTGAACCCTCTCCTTGATGCCACGAATGTGAGTGTCAGGGAAATAGGCTAGCAAACCAGCACAGGCAAGGCCGCGCTAACGCGCATCAACGCACACGGGTGTGCAATGTTTCTACTAGGCGGACGCCTGGCACCAAATTCGGACGAATGCGCGTGCGTAGCAACGTCGCGATGTTACGAACGCACGAACGGAACGGTGTGCGTACGACGTGATACTACGCCTTGTCTATTTAAACGTCCCACTGATGGTGCCACATTGCTGGATTATCGTCAGCTCTTCCTGTGTTCCTGTGATTGTGTTTCCTGTTATCCTGACTTCCTGTTGTCCTGACTTCCTGTGCACCGACCCGGCTTGTTATCGACTCCTCTGGACCTCCTGGCTTATTCAACCGGCTTGCTTCTGAATCTCCCTGCCTGCTTCCTGCATCTGACCCCGGCTTGGCTAAACGGACTCCGCATTCCTCTGTCTCCTGTACCTGGACTTGTTGCTTTGATTCTCGGACTGCTTACTGTGTTTGACCCCCTGGCCTGGCTTCTGATTTTCCTATTGGACTTCCATTGGTCCCATCCTTGGATCCTAAGCACGTTGCCTCTACGGACTTTCTCTATCAAGCCACCAACACCGGCTCCTACTTCCAGGCAACCCGTGCTTCTGTGAGCACCACATCCCTGTACCATATTCAGGGTTGTGCTGCACTCGGCCGCAAGGGGAGCCCTCTCAGCAACTCGGTCTCCTACCAAGGTCCTGACAGTATAATCCAGCCATGTCAGAGACCGACGGAGGTGACTCCCCGATGAAGGCCATTCTCCAGCAAATCACGGCCTTTACCCCAGTCATTCAGAAGCTTCAGGAGGAATACTTCCGGTTGGAGGAACGTCTGCAGCACCTACCTGAGTCATCCTCCTCCTCGGTTCAAGGTCCACCTCCAGCGGCAGCTGCTGGGATCATGGTCCCTCCAGAACCACGTGTCCCAATGCCAGAATGTTTCCGTGGCGATCGAAGAAAATTTAGGTCTTTTAAAAACTCCTGCTACTTATACTTTGACTTGCAACCACAGACTTTTTGCAGTGAAACAGTCAAGGTGGGGTTCACTATCTCCCTATTACGTGGTGAACCACAGACCTGGGCCCATGGCCTGTTGGAACGAAGCAGTCCCTCCATCAACACTATGGATCAGTTCTTTGAAGTCATGGCTCGGTTATATGATGATCCCCTACGGGTAGCCTCTGCCGAAGCAAATCTACATTCCCTCCGTCAGGGTCAGCGCCCTGCGGAGGACTATACAGTGGAGTTCTGCACATGGTCCATGGATTCTGGTTGGAATGAGGCAGCATTAAAATACCAATATCGAATGGGGTTATCAGAGGCCCTCAAGGATGAGTTAGCCAGGTTACAGGGTCCGGCCACACTTGAAGATCTCATCCAGTTAACTATTCAGCTTGACAGACGTTTACGGGAACGTCAGGGTGAACGTGACCAGGCCTCTTGCTCCACTCGGAACCTGCCCCAAGTTCAGTCTGCATCAGCTCCCTTACAAGTCGGCATGTTCCATCCAGCATTAACTCCTGGGGTGAGACTTTATCGCCGGCAGGCGAGACTTTGCTTCTACTGCGGGGAATCAGGACATTTCATAGATTACTGCCCTATAAGACCAAGAAAACCGACCCTCCGTACTCACCTTCAAGTATCCAGGTCTTCCTCTGCCCATATCTCACTTCCTGTTACATTGCTAGTGGCAGGTAAGGAGATCCACCTCCAAGCAATACTGGATTCCGGGGCGTGTAGTTGCTTCTTGGACTTGGCCTTGGCTAAAGATCTAGCTATTCCGTTAAACTATAAGGAACAGAGACTAACAGTTCATCTGGCTGACGGCTCCTTGCCAAGCTCGGGTCATGTCACCCAGGAAACCATACCTATTCTTACCACTACCAATTCTGGTCATCAGGAGTTTCTCAGATTTGATGTCTTAAGTTCCCCTATGTTCCCAGTCATCCTGGGAATCCCATGGCTACAAGCACACAATCCTCAGATTGATTGGTCCAAGAAGGAGGTACTCCTTACATCTCCCTATTGCCAACAACATTGTTTGACCCCCGAATTCCAGGACTTTTCCAGTTGCCTGACTGTACAATCCACACCGAGTCCGGATCCTAATGTACCAGCAGCTTACCTGGAATTTCTTGATGTCTTCGATAAAAAGAAAGCAGACACCTTACCGCCACACCGTCCTTACGACTGCCCCATTGAATTACTACCAGGAGCTACTATTCCTTTTGGTCGTATATTCCCCCTCTCCGAGACTGAGCTTGAGACCTTGAGACAATATATTGATGAGAATCTTGAAAAAGGTTTTATCCGTCCTTCTTCTTCCCCTGCAGGTGCCGGAATCTTCTTTGTTGAGAAGAAGGACAAGACACTGAGACCATGTGTGGACTACAGGGAGTTAAACAAAATTACCCTTAAGAACCGCTACCCACTCCCGCTCATCCCTGAGCTTTTTCAAAGGTTCCGCACAGCACACATCTTTACCAAACTCGACCTCCGTGGTGCCTATAATCTCGTCCGCATCCGAGAGGGGGACGAGTGGAAAACGGCTTTCAGAACAAGATTTGGACATTTTGAGTACCTAGTCATGCCGTTTGGGTTGTGCAATGCCCCGGCGACCTTTCAGCATTTCATAAATGACATCTTCCGGGAACATTTAGATCATTTTGTTGTTGTCTACCTTGACGACATTCTTATTTTTTCTGCCACTCTGGAACTCCATAGAATACACGTGAAGAAGGTACTGAGCATCCTCAGAACCCATGGGTTATTCGTCAAATCTGAAAAGTGCGATTTCGAAAAAACTTCAATTCAATTCCTGGGTCTTATCATCACCACAGGTGGAATCGCCATGGATCCTCAAAAAGTAAAGTCCATCCTTGATTGGCCGGCCCCTTCTGACAAGAAGGGTGTACAGAGATTCATTGGCTTCGCCAACTTCTACAGAAGGTTTATAAAGAATTTCTCCACCATTGTAGCACCTATTACTCAGACAACCCGCCAGCATACCAAGTTTAAGTGGTCAGCAGCGGCACAGTCCGCCTTCGTTCAGCTTAAGACCTTCTTCACTTCTGCCCCAATTCTGCAACACCCTGACCCTGCTCTACCCTACGTCCTGGAAGTCGATGCCTCAGAAGTCGCCACAGGGGCGATTCTATCTCAGCGTCAGGGTCCCAAAGCACTGCTGCATCCCGTGGCCTTTTCCTCACGGAAAATGAGCCCTCCTGAGAAGAATTACGATGTGGGGGATCGGGAACTTTTGGCAATCAAGACAGCTCTCGAGGAATGGAGGTATCTCCTGGAAGGTGCCACTCATCCCATCCTGATTTTTACGGACCACAAGAACTTAGAATATCTCCGTACGGCCAAACGCCTAAGACCCCGACAGGCTCGATGGGCACTATTTTTCTCTCGGTTTAATTTTCACTTAACCTATCGCCCAGGGTCGAAGAATGGAAAGGCGGACGCCTTATCCCGGATGTTTCCGGACACGCCTGAAGAAATTGCCCCCAGTACAATTTTGTCTCCCCAAAACTTCCTACTGATCCAACCCGACCTAAGATCCTCTATTGAGCAGGCCTCTAGTCAGTGTACTGAAGCGGAAGTCTCCTCCCTGAGAAGCCAAGAGGGACTCCTATGGCACCAAGATAAGATTTTCGTTCCCCAGCAAGCCAGATTACAAGTGTTGAAGACCTTTCATGACCATCAGCTAGCTGGTCATTTTGGGGTTCGAAAAACAACTGAGCTAGTTCAGCGGTCCCTATGGTGGCCCACTTTGAAACTTGATTGTAAAACCTACGTCAGCTCCTGCATCATCTGCCAACGGAACAAAGGATCCAACGCCAGGTCTTGGGGCTTGTTAAGACCCTTGCCAGTCCCAGAACAACCATGGAGGAAGATTTCCATGGACTTTATCGTGGAGTTACCCCCCTCAGAAGAATTTACTACCATCTTGGTGGTAATAGACCGCCTGTCCAAAATGGCGCATTTTTTACCTATGAAAGGTACCCCCTCTGCCTTAGATACAGCAAAAATCTTTATTAAGGAAATTGTTCGACTACACGGATTACCAAATAACATCGTATCAGATAGAGGGGTACAATTTACTTCTAGGTTTTGGAGAAACCTCTGCAAATTACTTTCTATTGAAATGTGTTTGTCCACAGCTTACCACCCACAGAGTAACGGTCAGACCGAAAGGACCAACCAAACGCTGGAACAGTATCTGCGGTGCTTCTGTTCCTTTTCTCAAGACGACTGGATTCAACTATTACCTTGTGCAGAATTTGCTTATAATAACTCAATACACACTTCTACCAACCAATCACCCTTCTGGGCGAATTACGGCTTCCACCCCTCATTCCTACCCAACGTCATTCCAGAATCTTCAGTACCGGCGGTTCAGGACAGAGTGGATTTCATCCATACTAATTATCAGACACTCCAGGATACCATGAAGAAGGCCCAAGAAGAATATAAGAAGCAGTACGATAGGAAGAGAAGAGCGAGCCCTACCTTTAAGATAGGGGACAAGGTCTGGCTCTCATCTATAAATCTCAAGCTACCATGCCCATCTCGGAAATTGGGACCCAAGTTCCTGGGTCCTTTCGAGATCAAACGCGAAATCAACCCTGTAGCCTTTGAACTCACTTTACCCGAATCTTTCAAGATCCATCCTGTTTTTCATGTGTCACTTCTTAAACATGTTGTTTCTAGTCCTTTTCCAGGGAGAGAAGAAGTGCCCCCACCTCCGGTCCAGGTTGGAGATGAAGCAGAATTTGAAGTTGAATCTATCCTTGACTGTCGTCGGAGAGGTAGGACAATTCAATTTCTAGTCAAGTGGAAGGGGTATTCTGCAGAAGAGAACTCTTGGGAGCCCGCAAGTTATGTACACGCTCCTAGGCTAATTCAGAGATTTCGCAGTAGGTACCCCGAAAAATGGGCACGTTTAGGCATCCGGAGGCTGCCCCTTGGGGGGGGGCACTGTCAGGGAAATAGGCTAGCAAACCAGCACAGGCAAGGCCGCGCTAACGCGCATCAACGCACACGGGTGTGCAATGTTTCTACTAGGCGGACGCCTGGCACCAAATTCGGACGAATGCGCGTGCGTAGCAACGTCGCGATGTTACGAACGCACGAACGGAACGGTGTGCGTATGACGTGATACTACGCCTTGTCTATTTAAACGTCCCACTGATGGTGCCACATTGCTGGATTATCGTCAGCTCTTCCTGTGTTCCTGTGATTGTGTTTCCTGTTATCCTGACTTCCTGTTGTCCTGACTTCCTGTGCACCGACCCGGCTTGTTATTGACTCCTCTGGACCTCCTGGCTTATTCAACCGGCTTGCTTCTGAATCTCCCTGCCTGCTTCCTGCATCTGACCCCAGCTTGGCTAAACGGACTCCGCATTCCTCTGTCTCCTGTACCTGGACTTGTTGCTTTGATTCTCGGACTGCTTACTGTGTTTGACCCCCTGGCCTGGCTTCTGATTTTCCTATTGGACTTCCATTGGTCCCATCCTTGGATCCTAAGCACGTTGCCTCTACGGACTTTCTCTATCAAGCCACCAACACCGGCTCCTACTTCCAGGCAACCCGTGCTTCTGTGAGCACCACATCCCTGTACCATATTCAGGGTTGTGCTGCACTTGGCCGCAAGGGGAGCCCTCTCAGCAACTCGGTCTCCTACCAAGGTCCTGACAGTGAGGGTCCTTTCGCAGGATTTGCAGGATCAGGGAGGCCATGCAGCGTAGATTTGCTGAGGCATTCGGTCCGGAGTCCTCTGGGTCACTAAGGACGACAAGGTCCGCAGCCACCTCCTCCCAGCCACGTACAAGTCCATGGGTTTCTGAGGACTGAAAACGGGCCCTTGAGGACTGCTGCTGATGCTAAGTGCCAGGCTTCACCTCCATGCTGACACAATCCTCCTCCTCCTCTTCCTGTGTGATAGGCGGGCCTGCAGGAATACTGTCTGGATAAAGGGGGCCTTGAGAGGTAAGGAAGTCCTCCTCTTCCTCCCTCTGTTCTGCCTCAAGTGCCCTGTCCATTATTCCACACAGTGTGTGCTCCAACAGGTGGACAAGAGGGACAGTGTCACTGATGCATGCACTGTCACTGCTCACCATCCTCGTGGCCTCCTCAAATGGTGACAGGACAGTGCATGCATCCCTGATCATGGCCCACTGGCGTGGGGAAAAAAAACAAGCTCCCCTGACCCTGTACTGGTGCCATAGTTGCACAGGTACTCATTAATGGCCCTCTGCTGCATGTGCAGGTGCTGCAGCGTGGCCAAGGTTGAGTTCCACCTGGTGGGCATGTCACAGATTAGGTGGTTCTTGGGCAGGTTAAACTCCTTTTGGAGGTCTGCCAGCCGAGCACTGGCATTATATGACTGGCAGACTTTCCTGGCCTGCCTCAGGACATCCTGTAAGCCTGGGTGCCTGCCCAAGAACCGCTGCACCACCAAGTTAAGGACGTGAGCCAAACAGGGCACATGGGTCATTTGTCCCTGTCAGAGGGC